>NC_056747.1:379916835-380001835 GCF_019279795.1 Protopterus annectens | reverse complement strand
GACTGCCCACCTGTTTGGAAATTTGGATTGGAATGGAGGGAAATGAATTAGGACCGGCACAGCAGCGAGGAGAGCTTGCGGAGCTGTTCAGTGTTTCACTGTTTATGTTTACAATTTAATTTTACGTAAAGTTCTGCAGTGCAGTGTCTGTCCAGTCCGTCCAGTGCCCACTCGTGTTCCGCATGCAATTCCAGTCCCACTGTCCCAGCCAGGAATCAGGATGAAACAATTTGTCTCCAGCAGCTCAACCTCTGCCTCCAGGTAAGCAAAAAAGGGGGGAAAAAAAGCACCTTATTGCATCTTGCCTAATAGAAACTGTGTCTGCCAAGTGGCAACATTCTAGCAATGCAAACTAAAGTAAAACATTGATTTTAACCATCAATTCACATTTCACAGCAGGAGCAGGTGTACGAGTGACATCTTACTGGACGTATGTTATCTATAACAAGTGTTAAGTGATGAATTTATCTTTATACTTCTGAGTAACATCAAAGACACTGTTTGGTCCTGTTTTTATGTAAATTGTGAACAGGTTCCATGTTTCTTAAGCATCAGTCAGTGGCAGTGCCATCCTTCATGCAGGATGCATTTTGTAACACCTCCCAATCCACAGGAACCCTCGAAAGTAGCATTTTATTCTAATTAGTCTAAGTGAAATACAAACATAAAAACTAAAAGCGGTTGTAAAAGAACTGTGTTTTGTTGGTATCTTAAATAGCTATAAAATATTTCACAAGGTGATCTGATCTTGTTTAGTAAATTAAGTGCTGCATAAGCATTAACTTGTGTCCTAATGTTATGGCCAATTTGTTCATTTCATTACAATTTCGGAACCGTAATGGACAGCAAAGATTTCAGACCTGGTCTGGACCATGCATCTCTCAATTGCTTCAAATACAGACCCCAAATGCGCACTCGCGGTAACTTTTTATGATCTCTCTGAATGGCAGGGGCATAGCTAAGTATTTATTAATTAAGAGCACGGAGCAATTAAAAACTCTTCTGCTTCTTCTTTTTAATACTTTTATCAATATAGCAATCTTGCTTTTTTATTTTTTTTTTTAAATCGGACACATTACATTTTAAAGTGCCTTGGCAGTCAGAAGGGTGTGCTCCTGTTGCAAAGCAAGCTCTGGCTCAGCAGCATGCAGGGGTCCCATATTGATAGAATACCATGAGCAAACAGGAAACAGGATCCAAACAATATTTATACTTCTTTAGCGCCTCGACTGAACCAGTCTTCAAGAAGTATACAATACAAATGACAAAACATTCCCCTTAAATACCCCACCTTAATCAAACAATTATAGCAGCAATCAATTAAATCAAGTATTTCCAATTAATTTCACAGTTAAGGCCATGAGGAGACAAAGTATTATACTTTGAAATAAAGATTCCTTAAAAATTAATTTATTCTTTAACATTTCATCATCACCTAAATTAACAAACACTTTATCTAAAATAGTAGCTTGCAACAACCTATAATCACTTTTATGATACTGCATAAAATGGATTGCAATAGAACTTTCCACTTTACATTTCTTTATGTTTCTGACATGTTCTTGTAGTCAATGTTTAAACATTCTTTTAGTCTCCCCAATGTATATTAAATTACATGGACAGCGTAAAGCATAAACACCAGAAGTAGTACATGAATACCTAGCCAACAGTAAAATTCTTATTACCCAATTTGTAAAATGTCTGAACAAGTAAAACTCAAGTACCATTAGGTAATGGGTTATCTACTAAACATTCTACGGGGGCAATAAAATGTTATTTAATAAGTTTGTCCGCTATGCTGACACCTCTCTTATAAGAAAAGACAGGAAATCCATTTAATAACTTATTTAGCTTCCCATCCCTAAAAAAAATTTCCAATAATATTTAATCTGTTCTTGCATCTGTTCACTCAAAATGTTATATAACATAACTATATAAAACTTATTTTGAGAACAAGTCTCTTTTATAATGCATACATTTTTTTTTTATTTTTTTAGCATTTACTGGATAATTTGCACTAATTTTATCCAAAGCGTCCTGAATAGTGAATAAAGAATACCCCCTATTCAAAAACATCTGAGTAGTCAACGTGATAGCTTTAAATAAATCAGTTGTATTATTGCAAATTCTACATAAATGTAGTAGTCCCCCATAAGGTAGGGAATTAAATGTCTCGGATGAAAACTAGAACCATGCAGAAATTGCCCTCCCATCCTGAAATTTTCTAAATACTGAAGTAGAAATTTGACCAGTGCTAGTACCCATCAAATGTACATCTAAAAAAATCAACTATCTGTCTAAATTGCAAGCCATCAAAGGATAAATTAAATTCATTACACTGTAGGTCATTGATAAAACACTCAACTTCCTTAATGCCATATAAAAATCAAATCATCTACATATCTATAATACTTTATGACAAGTTTCTTGTAAAATTCATGATGATAGATATATTTCTCTTCAAAATAGGCCATAAAAATATTTGCATAAGTAGGGGCAAAAGGTGCCCCCATAGCTGTGCCTTGTAGTTGATGAAAAATCTGGTTATTAAAAGAAAAATAATTGTTATTCAAAGTAAATTCTATTCATTTAATAATATAACTTTTTAGTGGGCATTCTTCTAACATAGACTGTAAAGCAGTAATGCCATCCCAGTGTTTAATACTTATATATAAACTTCTTACATCCAGGGTTATCCAATACATATTTGAATTCCAATTAATTACAGAAATTTTATTAAGAAAATCAAAAGTGTCCCTAAATAGGAATCTAGCTGCTGAACATACGGAAAAAGAAATTCATGAACACCAATATTGTGCAAAAAATAATTTGTAGCAGCAACTATGGGCCTACCAGGTGTAATAGCCCCACTTTGTTGTACCTTATGTAGTTTAGGCAGGCAATAAAAGGTAGCCATAGTACATTTATATACGTTTAACTTTTTATTCACATCATCCTTAATAAAATATCCTAAACGTTGGCCTTTATCTAACAATGTCAAATATTCCTGAAGTGCCCCATAGTAAGTTTGAATATCAACAACTTTGTAAACATCAGTATCATGTAAATGCATATAACACATTTGCAAATACTGCCTATAATGTAAAATCACAATTTTATTACCTTTGTCTGATGGCTTCACAATCAAATGTTTACTTTGTGCCAAATCTTTTAATGCTGTCCATTCACATTTGGTTAGATTATAACATACCTGAGATTAATAAAACTTATTAATATGATTTTATTTATATTTTTAAAGTACGTATTTATTTTTATAATGAACCCACAAGAGTAGAACGTAATGGTAATAATGAATATTTATGAGCCCACTAAAAGAATGATTCGAGTGTTTGAAATGAAATAAAGGGATTTCATTGGTTTATATTTTTAAATGGTGTATAAATATAATTGAGGTAATTAATTCATCTGAAGTCTGAGTTGTGTGGACGAAAACTCATGGTTGAATTTAAGGCGTTCATGTTGATTACTTTGGCGTGTTAAATAAAGTGGAATTATATTCATTCAGTTCGTGCTTGCTTTCTCCGTAATTACAGCATTTCTTTTGGAATACCCGAGATTTATACTGACTAAGATCACCATAAATCTGTTCTAATGCAAAGCGAACCATGGCCATAAAATTTTTAACACTTTCATTACTAAAAGCTGGTATAAAATCACTCTTACATTTAATACTAGATATGCTTAATACACAATATGCATTAAAACTATCGTCATCAGCATTTTTCACAAAAGACAAACTATCAGAATTACAAGAAAAATACTCAAACTTTCATTATTATCATTCACATTGTGATCAAAGTGACATTTCAGTTGTAACTTACGTGATGATCTAAAAACTTCTTGTTCAAGAATATGCCAAGATGGTACAACAGTGGGAACAAACTTTAAGCCAAAATTTAATACCCCTACCTGTTCATTAGTCAAGCAAAAACCAGATAAATTAACCACATGAGATGGTGTAGATATGGCAGCAACATTACTGCCATTTACTACATTTATAGTTCTGCTTAAATTGTCCTTCACCTTGCCGGCAAAGGCGCAGCATATCCTCTTTTCTGACTGAAGTTTCTTTCATCTTCTCCCTGTTGTTGTCGAAAACGTTGTTGAGCTGGAGGTAACGATGGAAAAGATCTGGATTCATTCTCCGAATCCGTAGTGAAAGACGAGGCAAATGAAACAGTAACATTCTTTTTAAAGCCTCCCTTCTGACGATTAAAGGAACCAGTCTAACACTTTGCAATTGGTGTTCCAAAGAAAGGCCCGCCCTCCATTGTAATCACGGACATCTGTGAATTTTAGTAGTTTTTTGTTCGACAATATCCGATTCCAACTTTTTTAGTTTATCATTTATAGTCACCAACAAATTATCAGTTTGCACAGCCCCCACCTTTTGAGTAAGCTCTAAATGAACCTGTTTAATTTGTTCTTTGTTTCTTTTGTTTAATGCAGTCTCGTTCAATCAAAATCACCCCCACTCCATCACACACTTATGTACAGCATTTAACCATCGATCTCTAAACACCTTCTCCATGCCATCAGTAACATCAAATGGTGTGGAAGGTGATTTGAAAACACGAAGACCTCTGGGGGAGATAGAGATCAATATAACGTCGCAGACCAAGAATATTAAAATAACATTTAGTCTTTTTGTTCAGTAAATGCTCTAGTTTATCTAATATAGTTTGTGCATCAATGGCAAGAGAACCAGTCTTGGTTTCACCCACAGACGAAAACAGATTATTTTTTCTATACGCTCTGTCCTGAATCAAACGATTCATAAAACTTGGCATATTATTTCCCCCAAACACCAGAATTAGAGCCATTATTACATGGAATACTGGAAGCAGGATTTAACACAGTATTGCTTGGAGAAGTCTGACCATTACCTGCAGGGGGCTGTGCAAGAAAACTGGCATTAATGAAGTTCAGAGTTTTATCAATGACCTACAGTGTAATGAATTTAATGAATCCTTTGATGGCTTGCAATTTGGACAGATAGTTGATTTTTTAGATGTATATTTGATGGGTACTAGCACCGGTCAAATTTCTACTTCAGTATTTTAAAAATTTCAGGATGGGGGGGGGGGCAATTTCTCCATGGTTCTAGTTTTCATCAGAGACATTTAATTAATTCCCTACCTTATGGGGGTCTACTACGTTTATGTAGAATTTGCAATAATACAACTGATTTATTTAAAGCTATCACATCGCCTACTCAGATGTTTTTGAATAGGGGGTATTCTTTATTCACTATTCAGGACGCTTTGGATAAAATTAGTGCAAATTATCCAGTAAATGCTAAAAAATTTAAAAATAAAAAAATGTATGCATTATAAAAAGAGACTTGTTCTTCAAAATGCGTTTTATATAGTTATGTTATATAACATTTTGAGTGAACAGATGCAAGAACAGATTAAATATTACTGGAAATTTTTATTGAGGGATGGGAAGCTAAATAAGTTATTAAATGGATTTCCTGTCCTTTCTTATAAGAGAGGTGTCAACATAGCAGACAAACTTATTAAATCATATTTTATTACCCCCGTATAATGTTTAGTAGATAACCCATTACCTAAGGGTACTTTTCCTTGTGGGAAGTGTAATATTTGTGATTTACTTGTTCAAACATTTTACAAATTGGGTAATAAGAATTTTACTGTGTTAGCTTAGGTATTCATGTACTACTTCTGGTGTTATTTATACTTTACGCTGTCCATGTAATTTAATGTACATTGGGGAGACTACAAAAATGTTTAAACAGACTACAAGAACATGTCAGAGACAAAGAAATGTAGAGTGGAAAGTTCTGTTGCAATGCATTTTATGCAGTATCATAAAAGTAATTATAGGTTGTTGCAAGCTACTATTTTAGATAAAGTTTTTGTTAAATTAGGTGATGATGAAATGTTAAAGAATAAATTACTTTTTAAGGAATCTTTATTTTAAAATATAATACTTTGTCTCCTGATGGCCTTAACTGTGAAATTAACTGGAAATACTTGATTTAATTAGTTGATTGCTGCTATAATTGTTTGATTAAGGTGGGGTATTTAAGGGGAATGTTTTGTCATTTGTATTGTATACTTCTTGAAGACTGGTTCAGTCAAGGCACTAAAGAAGAATAAATATTTTTTGGATCCTGTTTCCTGTCTGCTGATGGTATTCTATCTTCCCATACTGATGCACTGCAGATTCCATGCAGCACACTGACATTACACTCTGCTGAGGCAGTAGCATCAAGGTTACAGTGTTCTGCTACAGCCCTGCATTCTTTAAATCTTAATGACATCTCTCCCAACAGAACCATAAAAACTACTCCATTAACTCAGAGAAAGTCTGTATACTGGCTTTTCTGCACAGTTTCTTCTAGATCAAAAAAAGCTTACAATGTTTAACAAGTTGTTTGCCATTTGGGTTTTAACCATCGACTTTGTGTAATTTCTTATGTACAAACTTAAATGGATACTTTTTTTAAAATAAGATTGCCAAATACATAATTATCAAGGAGTTGAAAGTTGCTAAATGCTTTGGGTGGGTCTGAATTTAAATGAATTATCCCATAAGTTAAGGCAAGCACTTTCTGAACACCTAATAGGAAATTTCCATGTTTATGGATTCATCCCAACTCCTGTGTTGACACCTCTTATCCGATTCTTTATCATAGGGGAAACGATCACCGAATGCATCCATAAAGGTGCTTTTCATTAACATCTATGTTTCACTCAAACTGTTAGGCTGCCTTTAGGAGCAGTACAAATAGTCAGCAGGTCTGTTCAGGTAAAAGGCATCTTAGACTGGCTATCATTTAATGATACCATCTTAGTTTATTTGCAATTTGCATATTCCATTTCATCAGGTCTACACAGGCATTGTGAAACCAAATGTTCATTTTTTATCTTGAAGATCAATAAAGACTATACTAACATGCTCACTTGCTCCTTAATATAAATTGCAGACATCTGGGACACTAGACATACAATTACTATAAGTCACCAATTTTGTTAACATACTAGTTCTCATTTCTACTGCTGTGGTGGTGCTGCGGTAGCGTTGTTGCCTCACAGTAAGACGTTGTCCTGTTTGATTCTCAGCTAGAGCGTCTTCTGTGTGGAGACATGCGTGAATGTGCGTACCTTCGTTGAAGGTTGTGTGTCAGGGCCGGCAACTCAGCACGTAAAAAAATCTACTGCCAATCATTAGCGGACCGGAGTTCTGGTGTGGCAACCCCTAACCGGGAAAAGCCGAAAGAAGACTAGTTCTCATTTCTGTGTGTGTGTTTGTATGTATGTATATCGCTTCTGGGACCATTAGTATGGATATTGTTTGAAATTGCAAGCATACCTCCCAAATGTCTACATTTTTGCAGAATGTTCAGATTTTTGCCTAATATTTCTATTGTCATAAAATGTAAGTTTTTTTTTTTCTGGCAAATCACAAAGGATTAAAGTTTCAGACTTCACTTGATATACTTCAGAAAATGCATGCCAACACAAATTCTGTTATTCTAGCAACTTTCCAAGTCTAAGAATATTTAAAACCTCCCTCTATTTTGGGGGCTTTGTCCCCCATTATTCCATTATTTTAGGCTTTGTCTAGATTTCTTGCACTAAGTGGTTGAGAGGTATGGTTATGAGGGGGTTGTAATGATACATTGCATCTCTCAACTGAAATATAAAAATATTTTTAAGTAAAACATATAAACTAAACTATAACAATAGTGGCAACATGTTTAACTGGGTGGTAAGATCTCTGTCCCACATTTCCAGGATTTAGTTCTGATCGTTGCTCATGATCTGTGTGGAGCCAAGATGCTTTCTCTGATTTATTTTTGAGTTTTTCCTCACATATACCAGTTTCCTCCCTCTTTCCAAAATCATGTTGGAGAACTGGAGAGTTTAAGCTGTTTATATAATATAATATATATTATACACACACACACACACACACACACACACACACACACACACACGTGTGTGTGTGTGTATAATATATATTATATACACACACACACACGTGTGTGTGTGTGTGTGTGTATATATATATATATATATATATATATATATATATATATATATATATATATATATAAATGTATATGTATATACACACACACACACACACACGTGTGTGTGTGTGTGTGTGTGTGTGTGTAAATCTGTCTATGCATGTATAAAAACATACATATATATGCATACATATATTTGTATGCATGTGTGAACAATCCCAGCAGATTTGCTAGGTTTGTAGACAGACAGGAGTTTTTGATCACTGGATTGCACTGATCAACTGGGAACATAACTGTGTAAACATTTTTTTTAGTGCTGGACAGGCAGACATTCTGGATAATTAGTTAATATTTTGTTACATTTAGTGGTGTTATTTACTTTTAGTGTAGCAGTTAATTTTATTTTTATAAAAGAAAAGTTTTGTACAGTTTCAAAGTTTGATAAAATTTCAAATGTTAATATAAATAACACTGTTATTCTGGTTATATTTTGTTTAATATTTTGTCTATTCTTCAGTTTGCATTCTGAATGTTAATTTCCAACAATTCCACTGGAGTGGGTAGGGTTAAATAATTTATGAAAATTTTATGTTAATCAGTGTCCAGATTTTTGGCAAGTTGTACCTATTTTTCAAGAGTCTTTGTCCGATTTTTGATTATTCCAGGTTGAGACGTATGTTACCATATATTTTTACGTCACTGGTATGTGCATGTGTATTGACATTGCTTTCAAATAATTTCCTCTTAGCCAATGAAGTTCATAGATATACACCTATAACACCTGTGTGTTGCATTTGACATGGCATGTGTGCCTGACATTCATCCCATTACAGATATGCTCGAGTTGTGTACACCTACTTGTGTAAATAGCAGCCAGTTTGCTGTGTTGCTACAGTACTGCTCTTTAGCACTGTGCTGAGTTGATTGTCTTTCACATGCATGGTCAGAGGTACTAGCCTGTCCTCCACTGGTATTCTCCAGCATTCCAGGGGCTGCATTTGCTCATCTGTGATACTGTGTGGCTTACACTTGCACTGTTGACAGACTACTTGGGTACTGGATTATTTATCCAGTGTCTATTGTGATCCCTATTTATTACCCTACAACACAAAACTGCCCTAGTCATACACATCCAAGTACAACTGCCCCAGAGTTTGCAACATCATAATGCAATAGTGCAGAGGTATACATGTATTTCTGCATTTCACTATGGCTGGCATGCATCCCCACCCTGTTTGTCAACTTTCCATTCCCTGTGTTATAGAGTATTGCCAATCTGTGTACCTTACCTCTCTTTACTGTTTAATTTCAGAGCTTTGTCAGTCATTTGTTGCGAAATTTGTTATATGGGTATAGTTGATCTTCTCCCCCTATTTCATTATCTAACTTACCATAAAAAAAAAATACCTGACCCTCAGACTGTCCCGCAGATTTTCCAGCATACCTTGTGTGTGACCCTCTTCTTCACCAATACCCCATGTCTGCATCTGTCTATTCCCATTTCCTTAGAAGTGTGCATTACCTGTGTGCCCCACACATCTCCCACACCCATTGCTAGCTACTGTTATATCTGGCAATGTGGCCATGATTGTCCTTTGTCTTTATTAATTTTTTAAACAGAAATTTTATGGATTCCATCAGAATCAGTAAGTGCATGCAAGTATATTTTACTAATAAATGACTTAAGGAGATAGCCCGTAGTTGTCTCTATGCGTATTGGAGAAACTGTTGTAGATACGTATTTACAAATGTCATGTATCTTAGAGTGTGATAGTATTTCTATAACTTTGCTAATGTACATCACACTTTATGAGACAGTTTTGATGACTTAGAGTGGCTGTGACTAATATACAATACGCAGTTTCTAAGAAATTCTGTTATGCACCAAGATATTCTAAGTTCAAGGAGGAATATTTACTTATTACAAGCTTATCTGCAAATTTTGCACTGATATTGGCAGAATGTGCCAAATTGATTATAAAACTACACCACCACAAAACAGTTACATTCTGAATATGAGATATACATGTATATAACATGTATTTGTAGAAAAATGTTTTACTTTTTTAAATTTTTAGATGAATTTTATTTAGGGTTTGTCATGTGAGGAGTGTAACAATTATATATGCACACACACACACACATATATATATATATATATATATATATATATATATATATATACACACACATATATATATATATATATATATACACACACAAATTGTTTCAGAAGTGGAAAATCGTTTTTCTCAATCTTTATTAATTTTCCAATAAAAACACTCACATAACAAGAAAACATATCACAGATTAAGAGCGTAAACAACTTGAAGTAAGACAACTATGTTTTCGTAGTAAAATATTTAATGTATACCACCAGCAAGTTACATAAGCAAAAAAATCAATAAAGAGAGAACTGTTTACAACAGTGCTATTTGCCATAAGAAGGAAAGCATCTTAAAACATATTTATATTTGAAGTTACAAAACATTAAATTTGTGTTCATAGGGCCTTCATAAACCTTAAACAAGGGGAATAAATAAAAGAGGTTTTAACTAGATACCCACATATATCTGTGATGTACGATGGATTAAGTTCAATACAAGGTCACAAAGAATACCCCAATATTTCATAAGGCATTTTATAGTCTTCAGCATTTGACAAACTTGTGGGCTGTTAAATATTTAATTGACATTGTTTTAAACCCTTTCCAGCTAAGTATGATCTGTCCTTCCAGTTTAATGTGATGTATAGTTTAACTAATGCAAACAATGGGATTAAGATGCCGGTATGTCATTTTGTTATTCCAGGATGGACTGTGTGTAGTATGGCAAACTCCCATGATAAGGTAGATTTTTCATAGCCCATCTTGAGAAGTTTCTCTGTCAGAGAGCACCATGGTTTATAAGCACACCTGCAGCTCCAAAAAGTGAGAACATTGCATTAAATTTATTTTTGGCCACAGGCATTATGTATGCATTAAGTATCATACACTGGGTCTAGTTACATCTTTTAAATGTATTGTTTTGGAAGAACTTTTTATTGAGCGGGTAATGACTTCATTACATATAGATGCTTTAAGGTCAGATCAGTATTTAGAAAACAAAGCTTTGTTTTGATGTCTAATAGAGTTGATTTTATATGTGCTTGATATATCTTTTTTCATAAAAAATAGATACCAAAGAGTTTTGAAGATATTAATTTCAGGCTCTAGATTAGGGTAGGTTAGTGTACTGGAACAGCCTTCCTTAATTTGTCTTAATATGATAGATTAGCTCTTGGGGAGATTAAGTGAGTTTCACGTCTGCGTAAGATTGGTCTCTATAGGGATAGAGATCTAAAATCCTATATTTCTTTAGCAAAAGGTAATTTAGATTTATCATTGATTTTTAAATTAGGGTTAAGGTGTATAGGTTGTAAGATATGAAAAGCATTAGTTAAATTCAGTGATTTAAGAAGGTTTTGAAAGATTTATATTATTTCTTAAGGAAGTGTGAATTTTATATTTTTTTCAGATTTTTTTTTTATCCAGGAAAGGGAGAGCTTTGGGATTAAAATGAAGTGATTTGATATATTTATGGTAGAAGTCTATCCAGGGAGGGGACCAATCTGTCCTCAAGATTGTGCTCTGCTATTATTAAAAGTCAGGTGATGCTGATAATGTCATAATAAAGTTTGAAATCAGGAGATTTAGTCCCCATTTGTCTTTAGGGATTATGAGCCTTTGGTAGGAGATTCTAATTGATTTAGGAGACCAGATAATTTTAGCTACGGATGAATGAAGTTTTTTTAAAGAAATTATGTATTGTTGTGTGTGTAGTTGTAAATCTGAAAAATAACCTGGGTAATATGATCATTTTAATGATCGCTACTTTGGACAGAATGGGAAGTTGGAGTTTAACCCATCCAATACAGTCTTGTTGTATAGTTGACCAGATATTTGTAATGTTATTTGACATATCCAGTTTTGGGTTTTGTTGAAATAGGATTCCTAAATACTTCAAGGAGGGAGATTATTTAATTTTGGTTGGTCAGGGATAGAGAGACAGCAAATTAGGTGAATTAATCAGGAAAATTGTAGAGTGTCTGGGTTTAGTTTATAATTAGAGAATCTCAAAAAGGTATTAATTGAGCTAAAAATTTTTGGTATATCTGAGCTTGGCATTATAAAGTATATATTTAGATCACCTGCAAAAACTGATAGAGGAATTCTAGTTTTAAACGTCGGTAGCTGATGGAAAGTTTTTTGCATAATTAAGTAAGAGAAATGGTTCAATGTACATGTTGAAAAGATATGGGGACAGTGGACATCCTTGACGTGTACCATTTTTGATATTAATCCTATTAGAGGTAAAGTTATATATACAGAGAGATAAGCATTAGTATATAGTGTTAACTGTATGAATAAAAGTTGGTGGTAGGCCAAAGTGAGGTAGCACAAGAAGCAAGAAGTTTAAATGAAGTCAAAGGCTTTGGAAGCAACTGTAGATAAATGCAAAAGCAGGGCTGTGGCTTAAGTTGGCTAGTTTTAGCAGTGCATCTAATGTTAATGTGTTGTCACAAGTTTGCCTATGGTGAATAAATACTGATTGCCCAGGTGATATAATATAGGAAATAATGGGTTTTAATCTATTTGCTAGTATTAAGGAGATGATTTTTAGATCTAAGTTAATCAATGATATGGGCCTATAGCTTTTTAGGACTTTAGGGTCTGCATTTTCTTACGTATAAGAATAGTTTTATAAGTATTGAAGTGAATATCTGAAATTAAGTTATCAATGATAAAGTTAATTAAAAGTAGAAGTATTTGAGATTTTTGAGCAGAAGGTGTGAATAAAACTTGCTGGTAAAGCCATCTGGACCTGGTACTTTATTGGCTTAAAGTTTTTAATTATGTAAACAATTTCCTGAAGGGTAATGGGGGATGCAATATGTTCTTGATGGGCTTCTATTTTAGGAAAATTTAGTTGATTCAAAAATTGGATAGTCGCCTGTTCCAAGAGCAATTGACCCCCATAGATTTCGGAGTACAGTTCTTCAAAAAACTGAAGGTCTTATCATGGTATATTATTTCAGAAATAGTAGGAGACAGTTGATAATGATTTCTTAATCTAGCTAGTTAATTTAGAGGGGATATGTGGCCATTTCGAAAAAGTTGCTAGGGTTTTGGTTTCATAAAAATCTAGTTGTCTTGCATTAAGTAAATACAACTCTTTCTAAAGGCTGTGTAGTTGACTTTCAGTCTCTTGGGAGAAATGTATTTGTAGATCCTCTTCAATCTCAGCAATCCTAGATTTAATTGAATTTTCTTCTAGTTTGTGCATTCTTTTGCAATGGGATACTTTGTTAATGAGGAATCCACGAATTCGAGCTTTAGCGGAAGCCCATTCACTATCAATGGAGAGTTGGGAGTCAGATGTTTAGGAAAGCTTCTGATAATACATTAATTCCCTCTATAATGTCTACTTTTTTCAAAAGATTAGGGTTTGGACTCCAATTATAGCCTCTATCTCAAGGGCTAAACGTATCAGGCCAGTTGAGTAATTTTCAAATGATGGAAAATCTAGGTTCAGTCTCAAACTTTATGTCTACATGAAGAAAAATCAGAGATTAGACAAAAAAATCAATCCTGGACCAACCTTAATGACACTGGGAAAATAAGGTACATTTGTCTTGAGGTTTAGTATTCTTCTGGAAGTTATATGGGTCAAATAACCCGAAAAAAGAAATTACGTATTCACAGAAACGTTCCATGTGAGTTGTTCATCTCACCTTCATTCTTACTGATGGGTTCAGGGCCAATCCTCAGCTCCAACTTGGCCAACTACAAAAGCTTGAGGTCTTCAACCAGCTCCAGGCCAACTCCCTATCCCATGATGCACCTTGTGCTTCCCTCAGATCTAGTTTTCAGCCAACAGGCTACATAAAACTACTAATATGCTAAGATTAGAAACTGAATAAGAGACAAAAAAACTGTGACATAAATGAATTCTCTATCCTCAAGAAGCCTGGATGGGGGTTGGTGGGTGGGACTTAATAATGAAGGTGAGATGAACAACTCACATGGAACATTATGGTGAGTACTTAACTTCTTTATGTGAAGTTGTTCTATCTCGCAGTTCATTCTTACTGATGGGTAGCATCCCAAGCACCATCTTTCTCAGGGGGGCTCATGGGAGAATGTTCTTCAAGACAGTGGAACGAAAAGAAGTCCTGTCCCTGGAGGCCTTGTCTACTTTGTAATGAGTGATGAAGGTATGAGGCCTTGACCAAGTAGCTGCCGCACATATAGTATCTAATGGTAATTTAGCCATAAAGGCTGATGAAGTAGATACAGCTCTAGTAGAGTGGGCCTTTATCTTCTGTTGTAACAGTGTATTCACCGAACTGTAAGTGAAGCCAATACAATCTGATAACCATTTTGATAAAGTGGTTTTCGCCACTGGAGCGCCTTTTTTAGACTCTGAAAAGGAGACAAAAAGCTGATCGTTTTCTGAAATGTTTGGTCCTGTCTAAATAGACTCAAAGTTGTCTGTGAACATCAAGCTTGTGCGGCATATGTTCCATCTTATTAGTGTATTTAGGGAATAATACGGGCAATTCAATAAATTGGTTGAGATTGGTCTCTGAGCAAACTTCAGGTAAAAATGATGGATTTGTTCTGACTGAGACTCTGTCATTATAGAAAACTAAATAAGGGAGTTTAATGGACAAGGCCTGCATCTCTGAAACCCTCCGAGCAGAAGTAATAGCGATTAAAAATATGGTTTTGTATTATAGATATTCAAGTCACAAGATGAGGCTGGCCCAAAAGGGGATAGGAGTATTCGGGAAAGAACAAAATTTAGATTCCATGGCATAGCTGGAGCTTTGATGGGTGGTCTCAAATGAACAGTACCCTTGAGAAAGGCTTTGGAGAGTGTATGTGAAATATTAGATCCCTGGTCACCAAGATGAAAGTTAGAAACTGCTGCCAATTGAACTCTAATGATTGCTGTCGCTGCCCCTTCACTGAAACGTTTAGTTAAAAACTCTAGAATGGATGAAATTGAAGCCAGGTACAGGTCAATATTGCTCTGAAACACCCATATAGAAAACCTTTTCCATTTACTAAGATATAACTTCTTGGTAGACTATTTATGAGTGGATGTTAAAATATGCTGAGCCGCAGCTGAGAGGTTGTGAATCCTGGCTATGTTGGGAATTGGAGCAGCCAAGCTGTCAGTTTGAGGGATTGAAGAGAAGATTGAGAGCCCCTGATGAATTAGTCAGGAGATCTGGCACTGGGTCCAGAATCCAAGTTTCTTCCAATAGATGAGGCTGAAGGAAGGGGAACCAAATTTGACGAGGCCAGTAAGAATGGCTATTAAAATGATGGTGCTTCCCAGAGCTGTGGCTTTCTGTAAATCTTTATGTATCAGAGGGAAAGGATGGAAGGCATAAAGGAGATCCAGGGGCCAACTGTGTACAAGTGCATCCCTTGGGGCATCCCACGGAGGGGGAATTAAGGCAAAGCAGCTGCTGCATTTCTTGTTTGTTGGAGTTGCAGAGAGATCGCAGCAAGGCTGGCCCCATCTGCGGAATATCCTTTCTGCTACTTGTTCCTTTAGGGATCACTCGTGAGGCAATAGAATTGCCCTACTTAGTTTGTCTTGCTATCACACTGGATCTCCCCGGGATGTGTATTGCTATCAGAAACCGCTGGGTGGAAGTTGCCCATTGCCATACTGTCAGGGCCTCTTGACATAGGGGATACGATCTGGTTCCTCCTTGTTTATGTACCAGACCACTGACATATTGTCTGTCTGATTTGCAATAGTTCCCAGAGGGAGAGTGTCTTAAAAGGACTGCAATGCTAGAAGTACGGCTCTCATCTCCAGGATACTGATATGCAGATGAGCCTCGTATTTCTTCCACATGCCTTGGGTTGTTCTTCCCTAATAATGCTTCCCCTATTAGGGTGGCATCCATAGTCACCGTGGCTAAGGGAGTGGGAAGAACAAAGGGGTGACCTAGTGTAACTTGGTGAGATGTCAGACACCACTGAAGGTCCTTCCTTGCATAAATTCATCATCAGGATTTTGTGTGACATGGGAAGTTCTTAAAAAGACCATTGTGTGAACAGTAGCCATTGTAGTACACGCATATGCATCTGACCTAAAGGAAATGCAATTATCGCTGCCGCCATTGTTCCTAACAATTTGAGTACCATTGAAACCGGGGCTTTCTCTCTCTGGGAGCAGGTCCAGAACCTGTTTTTGTAGAATACAAACTCTTTCTGGCGGAAGGTTTAAGGTCATAGTAATGGTATTTAGCTCTGCTCCTATAAAAATGGTATGTTGCCATGGCAACAAGGCAGATTTTTCTGAATTTATAGTAATCCCCAACTGACTGCAGAGGTTCAAAGTTGTTCCCTTGCTTATACGAGTTGATGCCTGGTGGTGGCAGTGAGAAGCCAGTCGTCTAGGTATGGAAACACCTGGAATCCCATATGTCTCAGTTGAGCTGTGACTACTGCCATGCATTTGAACACTCTGAGGGCTGTAGTGAGACCAAAGGGCAGATCTTGAAATTGATAATGACCGACTCCCAGCTGGAAGTGCAGATGATCTCTAGATGGCCTGTCCATTTTTATGTGGTAGTACACATCCTGGAGATCTATCGAGCACATCCAATTGACTTTCCCTAAAAAGGGGAGTATTGACTGTAGCATGACCATTGAGAATTTGGTCTTTCTTACTGAATTTAGACTGCTGAGATCCAAAATGGGCTTCCAGTCCCCTGTTTTCTTTGGAACTAAAAAGAACCTCAAGTAAGTTCCAGAACCTCTTTGGTCTGCTGGGACTGGCTGGATGACTCTTTCCAGCAACCTCTGAATCTCTGTGGCTGCTTGTTACCTGTGACTGGGTGGAATGTCCAGGATTTTTCTTGTAAGAGGAGGGAGGATTGGCAAAGGGAATTGAGTATCCTCCGGACATGATGCTTTGTACCCAGCTGTCTTTTATTTTTAGCTAGGCATCTGGGTGCAAAGAAAAGCGTTTCCAGACTCCCTCCAGAGATAGACAGGCGGGCCTCCTCTCAGGAACGCTGATAGGGCTTCTCAAAGAAATGGTTCGTCACCTTGATTATGCGGACCCCCCTCTGCCGCGTGGGTGGCGTCTTCCATTGTTACCCCCCTCCCCCTGCCTCTAGAGGGGGGTTCACCACGAGTATCCTGAAAAGCTCCTTGAGTTTTACGGAACCACACCTTCCCTCCCTTCTGACCTTTGGAGTAAGGTCTGGTAGGGGTGGAAAAACGGACTCCAACGGCAGACAGCGTCTTTCCATCCTGCTCACTCCTGGTAAGCGTTTCCTTCACTTTGGGTCCAAAAAGGGTTGAGCCATCGAAAGCGGAGTAAATAAAGGATGACTTAAAGGGCTCCACAAAGGAACATAAGCGCATCCAGGAATGTCTCCTAAGAGCAATTCCTGTATCCGCTGCCCTACTCGTTCCATCAGCTGCATACGTGACCAGACACATGGAAGAGTTTACAAGAGAATTAAGGGTAGTGAGTTGGGAAGTTACTTTCTCTCAGACCACCACAGCTACTGAACCCTGTAGAGTATCTCCTAGTTCTTTCAGGAGATCCTTTTGCAACCTAGTAAAGTGTGTTAAATACTTCAGTGATTGGACAGCAAAAGTCGCTGAAGTAAACATGCACTTACAATATCTGTCTATGATCCTATAATCCTTATTAGGAGGAGACAGACAGATGTAGAAGTTTCTGGCAGTTCCTTCTTGATGGCTGCTGTCACCACCATAGCATCAACAGGCACTCCTTTGGTCAGGAAGGTCTTGTCCTGGGGAGAAAAGTTATAAATTTATTATGCCTCCTAGGGACAGGCTCCATGGTATCTGGGGACTCCCACTCCCTTCAAGGGATTAGCTCAATCAGCTCATCAAAGGGTGGAGACACCAAAGTGGTGGAGGGCTGAGACCCAAAAGCCTTCAAGAGGACTGACTCATCAGTAGGGTTAATGGACTTCCAGCCAACCCTCTGCTTAATAATTTCCAGGATATCTGCGAAGGAGATATCCTCCACGGGGGACCGTGAGGACCCTTCTGACTCATCTAAGTAACTGTCTGAATTGACAGATTCCAGTGAGGAGTCCAGATGCTTCCTCTTGCAAAGTCTCTTCCTAGGAACCTCTTCAGTGGGAGCTTCTGTAGAGGTCTCGGAAGAACAGGGCTCGCCCAATGGGGCTTCCTGAGGCTCAGGGTCTCTACGCTTTAGAGGGATGTGTGATGTAGAGGTAGACACCGGTGCTTTGTGGGAAGGAGCTGCTGGTTCTGATTGTGTGGTTGTCGGCATGGACAACACCTGCCTCATAGCATTGAAGGCACCTTGGCCCTGACGTGGAGAAACCTCCGGATCCTAAGATATGGAAGATTTCCTCTATGCCAGAACAGAGGGCTCCGAGCCTGAGGTTGGAGCCGAGCTCACCCGAGCCAAGGCCCCAAGAGGCAAAGTTGGAACTGAAAAATCGGTCTGAGTATCTTGCCCGGACCCAACCAGCGAGCGTCTGCCCCTAGACCCTTCGGTCAGCACAGAAGAGGTCAGAGTAGTCGGGACCGACAAGCCTGAAGCAGGGGTCGGACCTGAGGGCTCCACAATCAGCTCCAAGCACTGCGGCTCTGAAACTTCGAGACAGATCGGAGGAGGAACAGAAGATGGTGGGGGGGGGTTGTCTGTTCCGAAGTCCCAGGAATCAGCCCTGATAAAAGTTTGGGGCCGGTGTCTGCAGAAGCCTCTGCACCACACGATCCACATCCATATCTGAAAGTCTGCCTGAGGACCGAGAAGAATGAACAGATGAAGCCACCGACTGTAATATTGGGGACTTCAAGGTAGGAGATACCGGCTCCAATACCAGGGACCGGCTCCTAACCATAGCAACAGTCGACTCAGATGACAGTGGAGCCAATGTTGAAGACTTCTCCAGCCTTGATTAACTGATCGATGGGCTTTTCCTCGGTTCTGATGAACCCGAAGAAGTTTCTGAATGTCTGTCACAGTTGTCGTTATCCAGTGACACCTGAAATGAGGACTTCAATTGAGCTCTATCCATTAATTTTCTCTTTCATTCATGCAACACCCTGGAACTAAATGAGTGGCATATAGAACAGTGTTCCCGAAGGTGTACCTCACTTAAGACATTATATGCAATCAGTATATCCATCAGTGATGGACAATTTTTGTCCACACTTGGGGTATTTTTTAAATACAGATTTAGATTTTTCCTTCTCCTGCTGAGACATATTAAACAACTAACAGCAACAGCTAATGAAAGAAAGGAAGCCTATAGAAAGTATGCAGGCTTATCAAATAGGAACTCCTACTAGCCCTCTAATATAAATGGATTGTTTCCAATACATAAACAGCAAAAATAATGTCTATTTAGATTAACTAGACTAAAGCTAACACTAAAAATGAAACTACTTATTAGAAAGGCAATATAACAAGGACTAAACAACCAAAAACAGCCACAGTATTATTAAAGCACAAACAAGTACTAGCCCTCTAAATTAAACCGGTTCTAAAATTATACACACAGCTATGCTATAGAAGCTTTTTATCAACTACTACCTTACAAGAAATCTAGTCTATGGGTTAGGGAGATAACTAATGCCTAAAAATATGGCCACGATGATAAACTACAAAAAAGTGTCAAAAGGACACAAACAAAATGCCTGAACTACTATAGAAAGGAACTTACAATATACACTTATCTACTGGTGAAACTTTCCAACAATCGAATAAAAAATATTTTTTTTCACTGGCCAGAGCTGGCGAATGTCCAGTCCAGTTGTAGCAGCAAATGAAATCTGAGGGCAAGGTGCATCATGAGATATCGAGTTGGCCTTGGGCTGGTTGAAGACCTCGAGCTTTTGCAGTTGGCCAAGTCGGAGCGGAGGATTGGCTCTGAATCCATCAGTAAGAATGAACGGCAAGGCAGAACAACTTCGCATTCATTTTTTTAGTTCTGAGTGCGCCAAAGTAGCTTGTTTGTTAAACATTTTTAGGTGTAGATCTATCTGACATGGGGTCTTGACAGGAATTCCAAAAGTCTTGTGGATTACAGCAAGGGGCATAGGGGTTAAAAAGTAAGATGGGTCTGTCAGAAGAAGTGAAAGTTGTATAGCACCATCTACCCTCGGAATCTATATCATGTTGTAGAATTTTACCTTTTAACGATTATAACTACACCCAACCTATTGGAATCTTTACCTCATGCATAATTGTTCCAATCCATTTTTTCCTCTTAAAATGTGACCATTGCTTCTTGAGCATATGGGTTTCTTAGACTAATATTATTTCAGCCTTTGATTTAAAAATAAGGTGAGAAAAAGGTTTCCTTTTCTTATCCATCTGGATCCCTTTCAGATTCTATGAGTCAAACACCCATATCTGCTACAGTCAAAGACAGACTAGACGGAGGTAAACTAGGGTATGCAACATTATTGCTATAGGTTTTACTTGGGTTACGAGGGTCCCTAACTTTTCAGAGTGGCAAATAGCACCTAACTCGTCTTACCCCCAACCCATGCCTAAATCACTAACCCACTGGGCCTAGAAGAGAAAAATAATGCAAATACTGGAGAAATATGGCAAATATTTGTAAAGTAATTGGAGTTCAGCTCGTCTCCCTTGCTTGCGTTTAACAATATAGAGTTATCCAAGCTAAAAACATACCTTTGGTAGAAAATGACTATTGTATCTTACTTATGCACATTTACTCCTTTAAAATCCAGCTCCTTTGTTTGTTTTGTTTCATGTTACACAGCTGAGATGAGAAATATTTAGTGATTGTAAAGTATGGGGGATACCCCCCCCCCCGAGTTATGATGTGCAAACACAGTACTAGAAATAAAAGGAAGCCCAGCGTTTACTTCATATGAGCTGACAGAATCTAACAGTGCATTGTACAGATAAGAGGAAATATAACACAGCTTTACATCAGTGAAGCAACAGCTATAAGTATGCAAAGCTGGAATAAAGTATACCAATAATTACAATATTTTATTTACTGTAACAATACCAGGAAATTGTGGCTCTAGACATATTTTGTAGCTCATAGTAGCTCATATTGTTGTACTCTTTGTATCTAGCACTTGACAATATGGACAGCACAGTATGAGGTGGAGATATTGTTTTAGGAGTACTCTTGCATTTTATGTATTCTAATTTTTGCTCATGGTGCTTCTTATGATGTGGAAAAATCTTGATAGCACTGTGGAAGAGAACTGTCCCAAAAGCTTTGCTTTTTACATTTTTATGTTTGTTAATAAATTCGTCTTGAGTTGACAGTCCAGCTTTTTGGTGTGTTTGCAGTAATTTGTATCTGCCGTTGACTGCATTTACACAGTCCGCTGTACCAGCAGTGTTTTGTAGGAGTAGCTCATATCTCAAGAAGTATTAATACGGAAGGGGAAAAAAAGCTTATACAGTGTAAAGAGGTCATCCCTAAGACCAGTTACTCTTCTGGTTGAGATATTCATTGATTCAGCAATGTGATAAAAGAAAATGTGCTCAATGTACTGAAGTAGTTTAACGTTTCATTAAAAACGTAGTAAGTTTCGTATAAAAAAAAAAAAAATGATCAGTTTTGGTTTGACTGTTCACAAATTAAGATTATACAGCAACAGGAAAATAAAATTCAACTGCAATCAGCTCTACTGAGGACGCAGTAACATAGAATGCTGAAGAGAAGGGGGATATTTTACACAATAATACTGGTTCGGCAGATGAAGAAAAGCCTAAATAAATTTAAGTGAGGTACTGAACGTTAATATAAGTGAAGGCAATGAAGAAAAACATAATATGATAGGAAAAAGAGCTTGTTTGTGTCTTTTGGCTTTTCCCGGTTAGGGGTCGCCACAGCGGAACTCCGGTCTGCTAATGATTGGTAGTTGATTTTTACGTGCCGAGTTACCAGCCCTGACGCACAACCTTCAACCAAGGTACGCCCATTCACGCACGTCTCCACGCAGACGACGCTCTGAGAATCGAACCGGACAGCGTCTTACTATGAGGCGACAATGCTACTGCAGCACCACTAATAGGAAAAAGAGTAAGGAGGAGAAAATTAAGACAACGGGTATCCTTATGTCATATGAATATTAATAGTATAAATGAAATTCGATGCAGTACAGCTTTTGCTTCTTGGAAGGTAATGGATAGAAACATACATTTGTTTAATATTAGAACTTGGACTATTGTTCAGAAGCAATTTCAAACACTGTAGAAGAACGTAATTATTTGGAGTTTTGGTAAAGATTTCAAATTGTGGGAGTACAATATCATTTAAGGAAAAAAAATGACTAGGGATATTATTAAAGGGACATTGGATACAGTTGTGGTTTGTGATTGTAGATTACATAAATGAGCACTGAGATTGACACTGATCTATCCTCCTAGTATGAAATGAAGGTCTTTTTTTTTCAATTTCCTTAAGCATTCTTTGACTGCAAATATGGCGATATAAAGTTGCTAAGTGAGAAACTGCCACGTCAGAAAGAATAAAGGTAAACAACTAAAGATATCAGAGTATTTGAAGTTATGAAATATGATAAATTAAATAGGGTCCAGGATAGGGCATACCTACACACACAAATAATTTCCTATATTCAGAAACGTTTTATAATATGGTTAAAAAATATGAAATGGTCAAGAGCCACTAATTCTGTGCAGTAACAGACTGCATAATCCAACATCACAGTAGTTAAAGCAAGTTTGGTATTAACAGTGTTTTGCTAAGAATCCTTCTCATCACTCACACTATATCCTCTACATAGAGCTACACAATTTTTGCAGTCCTCATGTTTCCATCATATTGGACACTTGACATGAGGAAGCACAGAACCTGGGTGAAAGTGTAAAGCATCTCCACCCTGACCAATCCACAAGTTTTTCCTTTCCAAATTCAGATATCGGAATCGGCCATCATGACCTCTACCATTCCTTGATTACCTACCACATCCATTTCCTTAGATTAACCATGAAACCACCCTCTTCTACAGCAGAACCTGACTGACACGTACATCACACTTTTGAACTTAAGGGTGGAGAGTTACATTTATTCAAACTGCTGAAATTTAACTTGAGCTTTGCAACATTCAATTAATAAATATAGTCATACACTGTTATTCTGGCATTAACAGTGATCTAAAGAAGTGTACAGATTCTGAATATAGTTTAATAGATGAAAAACTTACTTTTCACTTCAGTGGCTCAGTAAAATTTCCTTTTAGTTCATCCATGGGTTCATAAATATATACTAGCTTAATGACCACTAGGACCCTTATAAGCCTATCCATGCAAACCAAATGGGACCCACAAATTTGATATATATAGCGGTGAATTACTGAAAGTATCTGCCCATCAGAGACACAAGTGCCAAACCAGGGTTGAATTTAAGATTACCCATCCACTGGAACAAGCTGTGCTTAAACTGGGTTAAGGAGGAACATGCATGGGGATCCTTTTCCAGAAAATCAGAATTCACTGACAAACATATCTGCCTCTCCAAAATGGCCTATTTAAGTCGCAAACAAAATGTACATCTTTTGATCTAGTAGTTTGATACTGATTGTTTTGCTGATGTGCAAAAGATTCATCAAAACAGGGCCCAGGGATGCCTTGCACACCAGGCAAAGATCACCTCTCAGAAGTCTGTATGATACTGAGTAGAGAGACACAGCTTTTAGGTGATCTGCATAGGACATTGTAATTACTCCCTGTATTCTTTTTGTAAGGAACCTTTATGAATGTTCCAATTGCTGCAAGTGTCTGGTCAGGTACATTCCAAAGGGGGAATTACACTCAATGATGGGTCTAATGAGGGTCGAGTACAGTGGTACGATGAACTCTCTGGACCCGGATGCCATGCCCTGTACTTACATCTTGAGCAAAACAGAAGGATTTTCTTACTACCTTAGACATGTTGGTTGAAGGATCGGTAACTATCTATGCAAGTTCCCATATCCCTGACTAGTGAATCGACTTTTAGGTATGTTTAATCAATGATGTAGTTACCCACAGTGGCAGACTTCCCAAAATCAATATCAAGAAATGCACTGCCGTACCCAGTGCATTTCTTGATATTGAATTTTAAGTCATGGTTTTGGCACCAAATGTTTGCCTGTGTTACTTTCCGGAAGGGTGTTCTCATCTTGGGGGGGGGGTATTCAGTGACTGCTACCAGTTTGTAATCATCTGCAAACTTAGCCAGATGTCTTTAACTTTGGCATCCTAGTAGTAGATACCAAAGAGGAGTGAGCACAGCACGGAGCCCTGAGGGACTCCACTGATGACCAGCCTTTTTGTCGAGTTGGTCTCACCAATCTTAACCTCTTCTGTCTTATCTGTGAGCCAACTAGCTATCCAGCATGCTATAAAGGGGTTTATGCTTAATTCCATAAGTACACTGACAATGCCAGTTGGGTACTGCATTGAATATTCTAGTCAGATCTAAGCAGGGAGTATGCACTACTTTCCCCATATCCACTGCTTTTGAAACCTTTTCAAAGAAGCCCACCAGGTTCAGTAAGCATGACTTTCCTTTGACCAAGCCCAACTGGGATGGATCAAGTGTCCGGAGGTCTCCTGTGTCCTTGATAATTTCCATGATATTTCATTTTAATATATAATTCTTTCCAAAGCTTTGCAAATAAAAGACTAGTCAGACTAATGGGTCTGTAGTTTCCAAGATGTGTTGAAGGTCCTCCCTTATGAAGGGGGTGACAATCTCAGTCCCCATTCCCAAGGCACAAAGGCTGCTTTGAGACTATAGTTAAACAGTGACTCCAGTGGTTCTGAGAAGTCATACTTTAGACTGTTCAGGAAGCATTCTGGGATGTTATTGGGACCCAGTAAGAGAGTGTTCTTAGCTTTAGTGAGTGGGGTTATGCTTGAGGGCATTTCTTAGGGGTTTAGAGGAGGGAAAAGTTGGAAATTAATTTGTCTGCAAACAGGGTCATTACATCGCCAGGTTCAGTGAATGTGGCACTGCCATGTGCTGCCCTTGAGGTTTCTGACATAGGTGAAGGAGGCCCTATGGTTATCTTTCATCTGGGAGGTTATCTTAACCTTAAAGTTGTTTGATGACAGAGTTTTTATATTTATGGGCATTATCCTTCCTGACTTTTGCCATATTTTATCCCTTTTGTTGCATATCCTGTTTAATTTGGGATGCCACAAGGGTGGTTTGTTTCTGAGCTTACTTCTGGTAAATACACCAGTCTCTATGCAGCCATAGAGTTTCTGAGAGGAATTCAGCATATGCTGCTGTGTTTTACGTTTGGAGGGGTATATGCTGCTGTGTTTTACGTTTGGAGGGGCACTGAATTTTGACAGTCACTTAATAAAAGGTAGTTTGCATTGGAAAAGTTCCACTTATGGGTGTTACAGAGTTGATTTTGATTCTGAAGGAGATGGCTTTATAGTCGGAGGGGGGCACTGTTCTCCCACATTTGAGAGTAAGAGGTCCACTAGGTTGGATCAAGTGCCCATATTCACTAGTCAAGGGTGTTTTTTATTTACTAAGTCCAGGAATCTCCATGCCTGCAGATTTGAGGCCATGTGGGATTCCCAGTCTACAGAGGGGTAATTAAAGTCTCCTAAGAATAGGGTGTTAGGTTGGATGGAAGTGTCTTTGGAAGATTCAAGTATACACTGTGAGCATCTTGGGACGTGGAAGGTGATCTCTAATTGGCTAGGATATAGTATGGGATTTTGTCTATGATGATCTGCATGTGAAGGAATTCCAGCACATCATCATGCTTGACCACCCAAAAGCTATACTTGTTACTGATGCATATTGAGACTTTTTAGCCTTTGTTGTGCAGTTTCTTGTCAACAAGTGTGGAAGGCACTGAAACAGTCACAATACTCTCTGCTGCTTTAAACCATGTCTCAATAACTGCACAGATGTCTATATTCTCGAGTGTTAGGAGGGCTTGGAAGGAATTATTTTTTTTATTTAAGTTTCTGGCATTGAGCAGTATCATGAGCTTCAGTTGAGTTGATTTTGCTATGTTGCCAGGTTTGTCAATTTTTGCTTGCCTAAAAAAAGGCACTATGGGATGGATAAAGCTTTAGCAAGCATTCAAAAGCCTAGAGGGGACAGGTGCAGACCATACTTGGCAAAGCAACATAGTCTTATCAACCATGTCCTCCCAAGTTGAAAAATTCTGGATCTCTTAGAATGACACCAGAAAGACAGCCAATTGTTGAACTTAATCATCTTTTGCTTTTGTGGTATCATCCTTGGCGACGATAATATGCTGCTCAATTCTAGGTATATACCAGTCAGAGATGCACAGTCTGAGAGCTCCATAATGTCTTCATATAGTCCAGGAAAGTAAGTCTCAGGTCATTTACATCTACATAGATGCTGATGGAATCATACTTATACTTGTGGTGTAATAACTTGAGGGTGTGCTTGATTTGGTTGATCTTGGCCCCAAATAAACAAAAAGAGTTACATACTTACCATAACTTGGCATCTGTGTTATCCTCTTTTCAGACAGCTTCTATGCTCGAGCTCCTCTCACTCCCATGATCCCTTGCTACCCTCCAACCCCTCAGATCAAGATTGCCCTAAGTTAGACAGCAGTTAAGGAAGACCTAGACCACCAAATAGGACATCCTCACATCCTCTAGAACAAACAGGATGGGGGACGAAGGGAGGGATAGTGATGAATAGTGACACAGGATAACATAGATGTCAAGTTATGATAAGTACATAACTATCTGATATTATCCATGTCACTATTGCTCACTCTTGGGTCAAAGTCCCCAAGCTACCCTAAATCCTGGTAGGCCTCATGGAGGGACATGCCAAAGAACTGTGGAGCCGAAGGAAGCCCTGTTCCAGGAGACAATGGCAAGTTTGTAGTGACAAACAAAGGTATGAGGAAAAGACGAAGTGGCTGCCACACAAATGTCATCTATAGAATGACGGGAAAGATAGGCAGCTGATGTAACCATTACTCTGATTGGCCCTGGAAAGGATAAATCTTTGGATGAATAAGCAAAGGAAATGCACATCAAAATCCAATGGGAGATAGTTATTTTGGACACCGCCTCATCCTTCATGTTAACAGAAAATACCATGAACAGTTGGTCAGACCTGCGGAAACTCTTTGTCCTATTTAAGTAGAAATGGAGTTGTCTATGCACATCTAGTGTATGGAAAGGATATTCCCCTTTATTAGCAAAATTTGGAAAGAAAACTGACAATTGGACTGACTGGTTCAAATTTGCTTTTGTGGCTACCTTAGGCATGAACAAAGGGTTGGTTTGAAGGGCCACTCTGTCCTTAATGAAAACTATGAAAGTCGGTTTGATAGAAAGAGCATGCAACTCAAACTCTCTTAGCTGATGTTATGGCTACAAGAAAAGCCATCTTCCATGACAAGAATTTGAGATCACATGTGGCAGCAGGCTTGAAAGGTCTCTGTGTGACAGATTGCAGCAAAAAGGAAAGGTCCCAAAGAGGGGTGGATCCTTGACAGGAAGTCGAAGCAGAACGACCCCTTTTAGAAAGGCTTTACACAAGCAAGAGAAGGCAGATTCCTCGTAAACATGGACGTTGGAAATAGCTGCCAACTACACTTTGATAATAGAGAAGCTAGCTCCATCCTGAAACAGCAAAGACAAGAGGAGCAAGAAATCTGAAATGGAATCATCATGATTGCGCCTCCTAGACCAAATAGAAAACCGTTTCCACTGGTATAAATCTTTCTAGTGGAAGCCTTCTGAAAGGCCAGAATAATGTTCTTCACAGGAGAAGGTAGCCTGGGCTGATTCAGAATTGCTGGAAGTGGACAAACCATGCTGTCAGACGAAGCATCTGTAGGTTGGGAATTGGAGGCTGAGAGAGATGGGAAATTAGATCCGGAATGGGATCTAGTACTCAATGGGGGTAGTTCAAATGAAACTGAAGGGGAACCACACCTGCCGGGGGCAATGAGGGGATGGGCTTTCTGAAGTACTCTGGGAATGAGAAGCAAGGAAAGATTGGCATAAAGGAGACCCATGGGCCAATCCTGGACCACAGTATCCCTAGGGGACTTTGTGTATGGGAGAGTCAGGGTGAAATACTGGCTGCATTTGTGGTTGAGAGGGGAAGCAAACAGATTGCAGCTCAGCTGACCCCAGCAAAGGAAGATATCTTTTGCCACCTAAGGATTCAAGGACCACTTGTGAGGACTCAGAACTGCCCTGCTGAGCCTATCTGCCAGCACACTGGACTCCCCAGGAATGTGCATTGCAATGAGAAAGCTCCCCAACACTGACCATTCCCACACTTTCATGGCCTTGCGACAAACTGATACAAACATGTGCCCCCCTGCTTCTTGATGTACCACACAACTGCCATGTTGTCTGTGTGAACTGCAATGGTACCCGGAGGAAGGCAGTCCTGGAAGGGTTGCAACATGAGAATAGCTGCCCTCATCTCCAGGACATTGATATGCAGTTTGATCTCTGCTTCTGACCATGTGCCTTGGACAATCTGTCCCTGAAAATGCCCTCCTACCCAACAGGGAAGCGTCCGTGGTCACTGTAGCGCTGGGGGGGGGAGGGGATGGTCTGCCTGCTAGGAGATCGGGACACCAGATCTACCAAAGGAGACGATGCCTGCAAACTTGTGTGGATTGGAGTTGAAAATGTATGAATCAGGGGAGACCACTGAACCACTAGAATCCACTGCACAACCCTCATGTAAAACCTGGCTAATGGCACTAGATAGATTGCCGCCACCATGGACCCTAGGGCCTTGAGAACAAGGTGGGCCTGGGGATGAGACAAGTCGAGAAGACACTGAACATGAGATCTGATGAGGTGTACCCAATGGAGTGGGAGCGTTGCAATCTCTGACACAGTGTCCAACTGAATCCCGATAAACTTGAGATTTTGGGATGAAGTGAGGATGGATTTGGGAAGGTTCACAGTAATGCCTAGCTGGTTGAAAAGACATGGTAGGTATTGAGAGGCAGAGGCCAGACGATGCTTCGTGGGAGCTGTGAGGAGCCAATCATGAAGACAGGGACACATCTGGAATCCTCACAGTCTCAGGGGCTGTGGTGAAGCCAAAGGACAGGATTCTGAACTGGTAGTGAGTGGCCCCTACTTAAATGCAGAGATGTCTCCTGGAGTGCCTTGTATATTTTTATATGAGAGTATGCGTCTTGGAGATCTATGGAGCACATTCAATCGTCCTTGTGCAACAAAGGCACGATGGATTAGACAGTGACCATCCGCAACTTAAGACTTCTTGACAAAAAGATTGATATTATCGAGGTCCCCCATCTTTGGCACCAAAAAGAAGCAAGAGTAAATCCCGGATTCTCATTGTCCTGGGGGCCTCCTGGATGGCACTCTTTTGAAGAAGACTGAGCACTTCTTCCTGAACTAGCTCCCTCTGATGGGGTGGTGCATCAGGGAGGTATCTCCTGAATGGAGGAGGCTGGGAAAAGGGAATAGAATAACCCCTGGAAATGATGTTTAGCACCCAACGATCTTTTGTAATACTTGCCCAGGCCAAAGGGAGCAAAGATAAATGACCCCCAACTGTCTCCAGGGCAGGACAGTCAGGCAGCGCTGCAGAAGCACTACTGGGGCTTCTCAGAGAAGAGAGCCCTAGAGCCCTGATTTTGTCGACCCCCTCTGCCCCTGGGGTGGCATCTGCCATTGAACCCTCTCCCCCAACCTCTGCAGGAGGGCTCACTTTGAATCTTGAGCATCCAGAAGGCAGACTATGACTTGTGAAACCACATCTTCCTAGCCCCTTGCTGCATCTTGGGAAAGGAGCATTGAGGGGTGGAAAACTTGTTTCCCACAGCCGACGAAGTCTTGCCCTCCTGCTCGCTACAGGGGAGAGACTCCTTGACCGAAGGGACAACAGGGTAGAACCATCAAAGGGAGGTGCTCGTGAAGGACGCCCCAACTCTGCAAAGGTGCAGCCAGGCGTGACACCAAATAGCGATGCCTGTGCCAGCCATATGAGAGGCTTCTTCAGTCATATTGGCAAACACCCTCACTGATGAATTAGCCAGAGAAGAAAGTGTGGATAGTTTGGGGGACACCTTGCCTAGTTCCTCGGCAGCCAGTACCTCAGAAAGGGACGTGGTAAGTTCTTTAATCAGGTCCCTTTGAAGTCGGGTCAAATCTGCCAGATTGAGCTCCCACAGCCCAAAAGTAGCTAAGGCAAACACCTGCTTTCCATGCCTGTCGATCATCCGAGATTCATGGTTGGGGGGGTGGATAGGCAAACAAGCTCTGTTCCCCCAGCTCATTTTTTGGTGGTGGCAGCTACCACTATTACATCGACTGACGCACGTTTCGAACAGAATTGCCTGTCAGAAATGGGACTAAGAAACTTGTCAGCACATTTGAGAATGGGCACCAAAGTATCTGGCTCCTTCCATGCTGTGTTGCTGCTAAGATCTACAAGTTTGTTGGCGGGGGAGTGACCAGAAGGTAGATGGTCCCACCCAGAAAGCCTTCATAAAGATGGACTCCTCTGAAGACAGAGGGATGGAAGACCAACCGCCCTTAAGCTTAAGGATTTCCAAGATGTCCCCAAAGGAGACATCCTCGGGTGGAGACCTGGGGGACCCGTCCCCTACACAGAAGTCTGTATACTCAGTGAGCAACTCGGCAGATGAGTCCAAGTGTCTCCTCTTACACCATCTCTTCGGAGAAATCTCCTCCAGGGGTGGCTTGGGTGAGGATTCGGAAGACAGGGGAACCCTGAGTGGGGCAACTCCCACCTGAAGGCTGGTCGAGAGGGCTGGGATAGGATGAGTGGGGTCCACAAGGTGGGGCTGGGATGGTCCTTGGAAGGTAGAGGAGGAAACTCTCTGGGAGGAAAAAGTCCTCTCTATGACCTGGAAAGCCGAAAGACTGGATGAAGCACCATCTGCACTATCGGCAGGAAAACCCACCTGGGGAGAAGGGCTGAAGTAGGCCAGAAACGCCAAATCTCTGGATAGTCCCAACCCTGCGCTGTTAAGGGCTGAAGCACCAAGGGGAAGGGACCCCCCCCCTCCAAAAGGTCTGGAAATCCACCCAAGGACTCCGGGGCAACAGCTCGGGCCCAGGACCTCACCTGCCCAGTGGGAGGCTAAGCAGAAGCAGTCAGGGACTCGGATGGGGTAGGGACAGATGGGTTCCCAGGAATCCCCATCTCCCTCCCTGTACAATCCAGGGCCAGAATATGCAAAACCAAGCTGGCCGGACGAGGAGAAGCCACCAAGGTAGGGATGGCCCCCTAGCTGAATGGGCAGGAGACTCGAGAAGAACCAACTCAATCTGAGCCTTGACAAAGGACCTCATCATCTTGTCCATATTGGAAGTAAATTCTGGAGGATCTAGAGGAGGTGGAGGACCTAGCTGGGGATGGGTGCCAAAATTCCGAGGACCGGCCCTCTAAAGAATGAATTCTGTGCTTGGAGACAGAAGGGAACCGCCCCAAGCCAGAACCTGGGGGGAATCCTCAATTACTACAGTGGGTTCCAACACCAATTCCAGATCTGACCTACTCGGACCTGGAGATACGAGAAGATCAGAACGCTTGGATCCCACATGTCTCAGATACGAGAAAGTCAGATCCATGGCTGGTCCAGATCAGACTGGTTCTGAATGCCTCAAACCTGAGTCCTTTGATCTGGGAGTGGATTCCCATGACCTTGGATCTGAAGGTTTCTGTAAGGAAGATCCAGATCCATGAGAATAACGGATCTGAGAAAGTCTGATCTGAGTCGAGGCTGGGGTTGGATCAGAGGCACTACAATCTGAAAACCTCATCTTTTTAGTGGAGGAGGACTCCAGAGGCAGAGGGACCTTTCTTTTGTGCTCTGAGAGTCCAGGCTTGGCAAGGGAATGAGCTAAGGGACCCCCATGAGCTAGACCTTTCAAGAGGAGTGTTTTCGGTGCTTGACCAAAGCCCTGTGGTTGAATGACGCACAAATGTCGCATTCAACCTCCAGGTGGTCAGTGCCCAAAACAGTAAAGGCATTTCTCATGCGAATAGGAGACAGGCATCTTCGGACCGCACGAGGAGCACCTTTTAAAACTAGCTGGCTTGTCAGACATGACAAAGTACCTAAAGCCAAGGGGACATGCAAAAAACAGTGTCTGTAAAAGAAAGTACAAGTCAGCACTGGAATAAACAGCCGATTTACACACACTAGAAAGGAACTATAAAACTTAACACCGAACTACAACAAAAAACTCAAGGGGAATTAACGGTCACTGAAAAACAGGCATCAAAACAAGACAACGGAACTTCCCTAAATACGAACAGGAGAGGAGGTCCAACTAACTCTAACACTGCACTAATAACTAACAAATAGGGAATAATCCTATTTAAGAAAAAAAAAAGTGAAAGAAAAACTTTGAGCTACTTATCCCAATCAGAAGTTCAAGCCCAGAAATCTGCTTCTGTAGCTAATCTCAGCAAACGAGATCTGAGGGGTTAGAGGACAGCAAGTGATTATGAGAGTGGGAGAAGTTCAAGCCTAGAAGCTCTCTAACAGGTTGCTGGTTCACTTCCGATGTCCGATCCAAGACCCAAGAATAAGGAATAGTGACATGGATAACATCAGATCTGTTTTTTCCTTATTCAGCTTGTTACAGGGGCATCAGTATGTCTAACACTCGAGTCCCCTATGATGACAGTACTGGAAATTGTTTTTCTTTGCCTTAGGAACTGGATGGTTAGGGCTCCACTGAGAGTAACTGTATGTATGGTATTAGGGGGTTTCTTTTCGAACTGCCTTTGAGCATGCTGAGGCATAGCTTTGACGCCAGGCAGTCTAGGCGGTCTTTGTTTAGGAAAATTGCTTTTAAGGCCTTCAGCATTTGTTAGCTTATCCAAACGGTGTCCTTACCATTATCCTTTTACATTACGGGAAAAAAGAGCTGATCATTACAGATCATTTAGCAATTTGGGTTGAAGCAGGAAGAAACGTGGATAAAGAAATTTAATGGGCATGTTTTATAGACTAAAGAATGGCAAAATAAGTAAAGACTTATGGGAACATCATCTTACTATAGTTTGCTTTTGTAAGAATTGCACACAATATTGAGTACTTTTTAAGCAGAAAAATAAAAGGTCATTATAAATAAGAAAAAATCTAAGTTTTTGAGTTTGCCCCAGTAAAGGCAATTAATACAGTACTATAAAGTGGGCAAAATATTATCTTCTTTAAACAAGGGAAGGGTATTTACCTTGGTCTTAAGACTAAAAAAATGTGAAAGGTTAAAAAAAAAAAAAAAAAAAAAAACCAAAGTACAACCACCCTTCATTAGTAAAATAGCAAAAAACAAGAACACACTAATATCCAACAGAAAAAGTAGGATAGCTGCACTGTTGAAAAGCCAAAAAAATTATTGTTATTGCTGTGACGTCCATGCCCTGGCCCAGAAATCAAGGCGCCTCAATCCTCACCATTAACACCAGTGTGGGGAGAAAAGATAACCAATACACACAATAAAGTGCAATTTCCCTTAAGAGCACACAGAGATCACAGTCAGTCCAGGGCTGGTCGCTCCCTAGGTCCCCGATAAGACTTCCCACTGGCACAGCTATAGGGTCCAGATCTCAGCCTAGAGGGCAAGTTAAAACCTCCAGCATCCTCTCTGTCCAACCATTGCTTCATGTCCCTGCCCAAATAGCTGACACTTACACACACTAAGAGTTTACATAACCACACAGACACTCCTGGGGAAGGCTGGCACAGGTTCTCCAGCTGTGCCCCCATTTCCCAGACTATATGGTAGAAATCACTGCCACAACCCAGCTAATAATTATCAGCTACCCAAAGGCCCTTAAAAGGGTGTCCAATTATTACTGTGCAATATTATTATCCAATTGGTAGTATAACTAAACAGTCAAGGCTGATTAGAGTGATTTGGTACAGGATCACTATATACATGCAATGTACTCTTAGAGCTTAACTTATCTCTACACAAAAACAGCCACAGTTGAAAGGTTTTAAAATATTTAATAATAAAAACATAAAACAACAATTTTTACTACACAGTGCTAGTCAAGAGTTTAGAGATCACAAAGAAATACTTAAAAGAATTCAGTAGTACAGTTCTGACATCACAGAAAAACACTTGAAATTGCTAGAAACTAGAAAGTTTATACTAAGACAAAACACAAGTCTAAGATAAACATCTTACACACAGAACACAGGTAGAGTGCTGATTAGTTGGATGGCAAAGACAAAACTGCTTAATGATCTCTTGATTCCGTTTTTAAAATCACATTCCTGGTTCACATTACACCATTCTTCACACTTCCCTTGGTTCCCAGGCTAACAGAAACTACATTTATATTCATAATATCTCCTTTTGTTATCTTGCAGTTGGTCAGGAGGCAAACAATAAAAATACATTTGCATGTTTAAATCTAGTAATTTAACTCTTGGTTAAAACAACAGAAAGAATGTCTTCATTTAGACATTTCAGCACCGTGTTTAGATCAAAGAGTCACAACATGCTTGACTTGGTCAGCTTTCTGCCAGCAGAGTGCACGGTTACATTTTTTGCAGTTCCACATCTAACAGCAATCTTTTCACATTTAAGAGACAAACCTGTGGCTTATATTAATATGTACAAATGACAGAATTATCTATAAAATTCTAGTTGGCTAGGCTGGCAGCCTTCATCTGTCTTCACCCAATCTTCACATAACCCTCCCCCCCGGGAAAACACAAGCTAGTTTTTCAAGTGATTCTTCAGAAATGCTGCTTGAGAGGGTTAGTTCTATCTTCGTATACCTTATCCCATTCCCTGTCTTGAGAGCCCATCTGCATTGGCACTGCTAATCCCACTGCGGTGCTGCACTGACATATATGCTTGCAGCCTTAGGCTCCATCTTAGCAACTTGGCATTTTGCTGGCTGGCTCTGTTTAACCATGTTAGGGAGTTGTGATCCGTCATAACAGTGAATTTCCTTCCATACAGATAAGGCTGAAGTTTCTGCAGTGCCCACACTATGGCTAGACATTCCTTTTCTACATCTGCATAGCATTCCTCCCTAGGTTGGAGCCTACAACTGAGATAAACTACTGGGTGCTCTTCTCCCTCTGATGAAATCTGGCTAAGTACAGCCCTCACCCCATGGCTCGAAGCATCCACCTGCACAACAAATGTTTTGCTGTAATCTGAACTGGCTAACACAGGGGGTCCTCCCAAAGCTTCTTTAAACTTCTGGAATGCCTGCTCACGTGCTGGGGTCCACACTACCTAATCTGGCCTGTTCTTCCATGTCAGGTCTGTGAGGGGAGCAGCTATGGTACTATAACTGGGGACAAACTTTCTGTAGTACTCTGCTGTCCCTAAAAGTGCCCTCACCTGCTTTTTAGTAACAGGTGCAGGCCATGCCTGAATGGCTTCCACTTTGGCAGGTTCTGGCCTTATCTTACCACTCTCCACTCTATGTCCTAGGTAGGAGACCTCTGCCATACCAACCTGACATTTCCTCGGCGTAATGGTCAACCCCGCCCTCTGTAGTCTGCCCAGCACCTCCCTGACATGCTGAAGGTACTCTGGCCAGGAATGGCAATAACATCTAGGTAAGCAAGGGCAAACCATCCTGCTCCTGCCAGGATATGCTCTACCAGCCTCTGGAAAGTTGCTGGGGCATTCTTATAGGTTCATAGGTTTATACTAGGCTATCTGCCCTAAGGCATTTATAAGCCTAGCCCAAATTTTTGTGGCTTACGCCACCCCTTATATGAAAAAATACTGTGCCCATTAGTTTGTTGTGCCTCTGTCCAGCAGTGACACAGAGATGATTCCCGGGATAAACCTACGATCTCCCATCCACAGGTCAAGATTTCTCTTGAACAGAGCCAGCGAGGTGCTCTGCCTCACATGGATCGGGATTTTATTCCACAGCATAGGGAGTCTCTGAGTGATAAATCTATCCCTCCAGCACGTCCTATTTATATCCGTGCTAAGGTTTAAGTCGCTTGCTCTAGTGGTTTTGGTGGATTTGGATTTTTGAGGTGGAGCATGTCCATTAATTCCGGGTTGGACATGGCCTTGTATGTCAGGCACATGTCACCTCTGAGCAGACGGTATGCAACTGAATAGAGCTGGAGTTTCTTCAATCTGGCAGCATATGACAGATTTTGGAGTCCCTTTATCCTTTTGGTGAGGAACTTTTGGGGTCTCTCCAATTGCTGCAGATGTCGGGTGAGATACATCCCGAATGGGGCATTGTACTCGATCATTGGTCTGATAAGTGAAGAGTACAGGGGAACAATGACCTCACTAGATCTGAATGTGAATCCCTTCATGATCAGGTGGGTAATGTAGAAGGTCTTTCTACCCACTTTAGCAACGCGAGTGTCAAAAGAAAGGCCACTGTCAACCTGGGTCCCCAGGTCCCTGATAACCTCTTCTGTGCTTAGTGGATTGCCACCTATATGGTAGCTTGGGGTTACCTTGTTTTTCCCGAAGGGTATGACTATACATTTTTTGGCGTTTAACGTCAGGCCATGGCTCTGGCACCAGCTGTTTCCGTGAGTCCCTTCTGAAGGATATCCGTGTCCGATGCACTTTCCACTATGGCGCCCAATTTGCAGTCGTCTGCAAACTTTGTCAGCCAAAGTCCTCCCATGTTGGCCTGTACTTCTGAGAAGTAGATGCCGAACAATAGGGGGCCAAGGACCGAGCCCTGTGGGACACCACTTGTGACCGGCTTGGAGTCTGACATAGCGCCAGCAGCTCTAACCCTGTGGGTTCTGTCCTTAAGCCAGTTTGCAACCCATCTTGTGACATATGGGTTTACATTTAAGCTGGTAAGTTTTTCTACAATACCCGAGTGGGGTATTGTGTCGAAGGCCTTTGCAAGGTCAAGGTAGGCTGTATGGACTGCCTTTCCCTCATCAATGGCCTTGGTGACTGTTTCGAAGAAGTCGACCAAATTCAAAAGGCATGATCTGCCCTTGACGAAGCCAAACTGGGTCGGGTCCAATGTCTGCAAGTCCCCTATATCTTCGTTTATGAGCTCCATTATGATCCTCTCCATAGCTTTGCAGACTAGACTTGTTAAGCTTATGGGGCGGTAATTACCAGGGTCCGTAGAGGCACCGCCTTTGTGGAGTGGGACCACAGTTGCCGTACACCACTCCTTGGGCACGTATCCTGTGGTAAGGCTGAGATTAAACAGCTGCCTTATGCGTGGGTTTAATTCCTCATTTAGCTCGTGTAGCACACAGCCGGGGACACCATCCGGTCCCATTGATGCTGTGTTTTAGCTTTAGAGAGAGCAGCTTTCACCTGCGCATTTGAGATGTCTGGGAGGCTACACTCGGCTGGGATAGTTATCTCTCCTTTAGGGGGGGAGAGAGGGGTGAAGTTTGCACTGAACCTGTCTGCCAGTATGTTGGCAATGTCTGTGGGTTCAGTGATTTTTGTATCATTTTGGACTAATTCTGAGCATATCTGGGAGTTTCCACCCAGGTTCCTAACATAGCTGAAAAAGGCCTTATGATTGTCCTTTGAATCCATGACAATTTTTCTCTCAAAATTGGCCTTAGTTGATTTTATGAGTGCTTGTATTTTTTTACTAATAATGATCAGGGGTGACTTCCCTTTTATGGATTTTGTTCTATCATATAATAGCTTTCGCCTCTTATTGTAAAGTTTAATGGCTGGGGTCCACCAGACTGGACGTTTGCCCTTTGTGGAAAGAGTCTTGGTTTTATTTGGGATTGCCTGATCCATGCAGTCCTGGAGGTGTTCATAGAAGGCATTTGTAAGGGCTTACGCAGCTTTGGTTGTGGTTTCCACTGGCTCAGGGGCCTTGAAGGATACCACACCAGTCTTGAGTAGTGTGAAGTTTGCTTTAGAGAAGTTCTTCACTGTGGTCTTTTTTGTTTGGGGTGGGGGCGGGATGTGGATTTCCAGTGAGATTAGTTTATAATCAGATCTCACCAATGAGGGATATACTTCCGGTGTGGAGCATTTTGTCCCCATGTTTGTGATAATGAGATCTAGTATATTTTCTCCTCTCGTGGGAACAGTGACTAGCTGTTCCATGGCATTTGAATTTTATGAACTCCAGGAACGGTTGGGCTAGAAAGTTTAGGCTTAAGTAATGTTCCCAGTCTATATTCGGGTAGTTGAAGTCACCCAATATGATGGTGTTTGGAGATACATTTATACCCTCCAGTGTCTTCAGGAAGGCTGTGTGAGGTTCCTGAGTTTGAGAGGGTGGCCTGTAGCATGCTACAATTTGTAGAGCAGTTTTGCCTATGGTTAGTTGCACCTGGATGGCTTCCGAAGCTTCGTGCTTTGCCACCAACCTGGAGGTGTGGGCATCCTTTATGAATATGGATACACCCCCTCCTTTTTTGGTGTGGTCCGGGTTTTGGGGCCGGAACGCATGATATGAGGTAAAACCTAATAGTGCCGGGGTGCTCTCAGGAGCCTTGAACCAGGTTTCAGTTACAGCACAGACATCGATGTTCTCCATACTGAGAAGGGCCTCGAGTGCGTGCATTTTGAGATTTAGACTTCTGGCATTGAGCAGCATTACCCTCAGTTTCTTCCCATTTTTGTTTTCTAGGGTGGTAGGTTTAGAATTTGAGCCTTGCCTAAAACGGCACTAAGGGGGTGGCAAGAGCCTTAGCCAATATCCGGAATCCCAGGGGTGACAGGTGCAAGCCGTCCCTTGTGAAGCAGCGTGGCTTGTCAAGCATGTCATCCCAGGCAGACAGACACTGGATCCCCTTTGAATGACACCAGACATTAAGCCAATTGTTAAAGCTGATCATCTTGTCTCTATATTGTGGCATCATTCTTGGTGAAGGAAGGATACTGCTCAGGGTCAGGGTCATACCTGCCTGGGCTACATAATCAGAGAGCTCCTCTGTGTCTCTTTTCATGTAGTCCAGGGAGGTACGTCTCAGGTCGTTCACACCAGCATGGACAATGACTGTCATATTTGTACTTGCCGTGGAGTGACCAGAGTGCTTGTGTTATGTGGCGGATTCTAGCGCCCGATAGGCAGCTTACTGTGACCCTCTCCTTGTTCAGCCTGGTGAGTGGGACGTCAGTGTGTCTGACTATGGAGTCACCTATGACAAGTATGTTTGGTGTTGTATTTGGCCTTAAGGGCTTTGACTGCTTTGCACACTGCAGTTGTGGTTTATGTGTTGATTGTGGGGTGTCTTGAGGTAGCAGTTGTTTGGGTGTCTGCTTTGGAGGCCTCTGCTGTTTAGGTAAATTTTTACTCAGAGCCTCCGAGTATGTCTTTGTGTGTTTATGTGTTTGATTCAGTGGTGTGGTAGCATTATGTGAGGCTGGTTTTGTGGTGTGTGTAGTTGCCTTCTCCTCCTGTCTGGTCTTGCCAGTCCTGAGTTGAGAGAGCTCAGCCTCCAGTTTGGCTAAATAGCTGCATCTCTCACAAGTATTTGTGTTATGTGGGAGGAGGAGAGGGTTGTCTGTGTACATGAGGCAGTTCTAACATTGCCTCAAGATTCCCAGATTCACCAGCTGGACCGGAGAGGAGATTGACAACTGACCTTTGGACATGCTAGAATAATATTGGGAATTCCTTAATTGAAAACAAGGGCCAGTGGGGAGTGAGGGTGTAGTGCTTTTAATTTTTAGTGCTGACTTATATAATTGTTTTAGTGAGCAAGTGCCAGGTAACTTGAGTGCAATGTGTTACAAGTAACTAAATGCAAAAACGACAAACAGTAACTTTCTTTCAAGTGAAACAAGTAACTAGTACAGTAATGCAGATATCACTAGTGATCCACAGAAGCGCTGAGAAGCCACGTATAAGGTGGAATTAGCTTCCAGGGAAATAACAAGCAAACAAACAACAATCATATAAACAAAGCTAGATTCAGCAGGCCTGGATCTAGTCTATGCTAGAGCAAACAAGGTGTACCAATTTCAGTAAGATACAGTTCAAATATTCAGGCACTATAAACGTTTAACCAGAAATTCCCAGCTCAGAAGGGCAGAGTCCAGCCTCTTCTCCCACAAGAGTGCAGACCACGAACCTTCTTAATGTAAAATAACTGGCCTGAAGCCCAAGTGCCTAAACCAGAACTAATACCCTTGGACACTGGGCTCTCAATCAGCAGTTCCCAACTTAGAAGGATGAAAGCTACCTCTCCTGCCACCACAGTGCTTGCCACAAACCTTCCTAATGTAAAACAACTGGTCTGAAGCCCAAGTGCTTAATCCAAAAGACTTAGAATGATAGCTACACTTTAATCAAGTTACAACCAAGCAGTAATAAATACAATTGAATACTTTAGAGAATGTCTGGATTACTGCTCAAGTTACACAAACAAAGCTAGATCCAGCAGGCCCAAATCCAGTCTATGCCACAGCAAACAAGGCGCACCAACTTCGGTAAGAAGCAGTTCAGATATGCATGCACTATAAGCCTTTAACCAGAAATTCCCAGCTCAGAAGGGCAGAGTCCAGCCTCTCCTCCCACAAGAGTGCAGACCACGAACCCTCTTAATGTAAAATAACTGGCCTGAAAGCCCAAGTGCTTAAACCAGAATTAATACACTTTTAGAATAACAGACACTGAGCCCTCAATCAGCAGTTCCCAACCTAGAAGGATGTAAGCTACCTGTTCTGCCACAACAGTGCAGACCACAAACCCTCTCAGTGCAAAACAACTGGTCCGAAGCCCAAGTGTTTAAACCAAAAGGCTTAGAATGAGTTACACCAAGCAATAATAAATACAAGATGATGCAAAAGTAAAATGAAGTAGGTAGAAACACAAGTACAGCAAAAGCAGATACAAATTTTTTTTTTTTTTTTATCTGAACAAGTGCGGAGATCAAAGAAACAGATTTGAGTGCTGAAACTAGAAAACTGGCTAGTTATAAGAAAAAAAAAAACAAGCTAGAAGGCTTCCCTCAAACACAGAAGGGCTTGGGGGCTCAGAAGCCTACAAATAGTCTATACCACTTAACAGGAAAGGCAGGAAATAAGCTTAATTTTTTTTTGTCTGTTTCCCAGATGCTCTCTTTGTACACAGTAGGAGTGCCTGAAATCAGAATATGATCTCACTGCACACAGTTGAGTAAGCAAATGAGATGGGCCCAGAGGCAGGCTGAGGGGCGGGCAGTCATCACAAAAGGCATCTTTGTGAACTCATACAAGTCAAAAGGAGTCACAAAGGCTGGCTTCTCTCTTGCACTGAGAGTCAAGGGCACCTGCCAGTAACCCTTGGTAAGATCAATGGTTGTAAAATACTTAGCCCCACTCAGCTGCTCTAGGGCCTCATCTGTCCTAGGCATGGGGTAAGCATCTGACTCTGTGTGACTAATTTCCTGTAGTCCACACAGAACCTGGTGCTGCCATCCTTCTTTGGCACCAGCACCACTGGGGAGGCCCAGGGACTGTTGGACTCCTGAATCACCCCTAGTTCCAACATCTCCTGTATCTCCTCCCTCAAAGTCTGTTTGACTCTCTCAGGCACTCTATAAGGGGCCTGCCTAATAGGCCTTTGGGTTCCTGTATCCACCTGGTGCTGCCCCAGGTGGGTGCACCCTGGTTTCCCAGTGAACATGTCCCCAAATTCCTGCAACACTGCTCGGATTTCTCAAACCTGGGTAGGAGATAGCTGCTGGGACATTGCTACCCCTTCCACTGAGGTGTCAGCCAGAGCCTCACTAAGGAGATCAGTCCCCAGATCTCCCTCAGACTCCTCCTGCAATCCACTGCAAATGCTTAGCAAAAGGACCTCCCCATCATGGTAAGGTTTCATCATGTTAACATGGTACTATTTGTGCCCCCTGCCTTCTGCCTAGCAGTTCCATCGTGTAATTACCATCACTTAACCTTTCTTACCACCTTGCAGGGTTTTCTCCCAAGCTACATGCAGCTTGCTGTGCCTGACAGGAATGAGAACCATTACCTGCTGTCCCACAGCATACTCTCTAGCTAGAGCATTCCTGTCTTACCACACCCTTTTCTGTTGTTGGGCGTCTGCCAGGTTCTCATGGGACAAGCCCATGAGTTCCCCTGAGCCTTGTCCTGAGGTTTAGGACATATGCCACAACAGACTCCTTGCGAGACTCTCTCTCACCTTCCCACTCGTCTCGAATTAAATGCAGAGGTCCCCTCACTGTATGCCCATACAGCAACTCAAATGGTGAAAAACCTGTGGATTCCTGGGTTACCTTTTTATATGCAAACAGATGGAGCAAATATTTGTCCCACTCCCTCTTAAACTGATATGCAAATGCCCGTAGCATGGACTTGATTGTAAAGTTTAACCTCTCAAGAAGACCATTAGGCTGGGGATGGTAGGGGGTGGTCTTCATGTGCTTCACCCCACAGGACTTCCACATACAAGCCAGCAGGTCTGACATGAAATTGACACATCTGTCAGTCAGCATTTCTTTTGGGAAACCTACCCTGCTGAAAATCTCTAACAGAGCATTTGCCACCTTCTCTGAGCAATAAAGGTATGAGAATAAGCCCAAGTTGCAGTTGCACAAATATAATCCAATGAAGATCTGGAAAAGAATGCTGAAAAAGTTGCCATAGATTTGTGGAATGTGCTTTTAGTGGTTTTGGAAAAGACAAACCCAATTTATTATAGACAAAGATAATACAATTAGTTAATTTGTCTAGAGTCACTTTAGAAACTGGTTTGAATAAATTTCGAGTCAGAAAAGGAGACAAACAATTGTTCCAATTTCCTTATATTTTTTATTCTATGTAGATAGAAAGTACAGTTGTGTACACTTACCATAAATGTAGATGTTCAAGTGTATTCACTGTTGCAGTCATCACTTGTGGGTTATACCTGCTGGGAAGCCCTCGGCCTACCTGAATACCAGAGTAAAGGATTTCCCTCCTGTGTTGGCTGTTCAGGGACATTGGCCAACGCCAGGTTGTCAGGGCTATAAAGGGTGACAGTAGATGCCATTACATCAGTTTTTCTTGCTCCCCCCAATAGTCATGAGCCCCTAAGAGGTTACAGAAAAATGGAGGAAGGTGAGAGGGAAACAGGACTGCAACAGTGAACACACGCGAACATCTACATTTATGGTAAGTGTACACAACTGTACTATATTATTTGTGTTTAGCTGTTGCAGTCATCATTTGTGGGAAGATTCCCAAAGCTGCAGAAGTGGGTGGAGGCATGTTATATAGGTTATGGGGATGCTAGCATGCCCTGCCGGATTGCAGATACAAATCCTGTCCTGGTTTTGAAGAATGTAGCCAGCTGGTAGTGCTTAGTGAAAGTGTGGATAGATGTTCATGAAGCAGCCTCCAGGATATCCTTGGTAGAAACCCCTGTCAGGAAGGCTGTGGAAGTAGAGGCTGCTCTAGTGGAGTGAAACCTGATGGATTTAGGAGTCTTTGCATGGAAGGCATAGCAGAAATGCATGCCATGAGAGATCCATTTAGAAATCTTCTACTTGGTAATGGGTTTCCCCTCTGCCCCAGGGGTGAAAGAAACCAGGAGCTGGTCAGTTTTACTGGCTGATTTTGGTCCTGTCAAGGTAAAATCTGAGTTGTCTATGTACGTCCAGGGTATGCAGAATTATTTCTCCTTTATTGGTAGGCTTTGTGAAGAAAGTAGGTAGGTGAATGGTCTGGTTGGGGGTTACCTCAGAGTCCACCTTAGGCATAAAGGAGGGGTTGATTATCAGACAGGCCCTGTCTGCATGGAAGATTATGAAGGGGTCAGTGACCATTACGGCCTGGAGCTCAGATACCCTCATGCCAGATGTGATGGCTAGCAACAGAGCAGTTTTCCAAGAGAGGTACTTGAGATCTGCTGAGGATACTGGCTCAAAAGGGGGAAGAGTCGACTTTTCCAAAACAAAATTAAGATCCCAAGCTGGTGCAGGTGGCCTTCTAGGTGGTCTGATGTGAGCTACACATCTGAGGAACTGTTTTAAGAGGTGCTGAGAGAACAAGGGCTGCTCCCGCCTGGACATAGGCTGAGATAGCTGAAGCATAAGTCTTTATAGAGGAGTAGGACAACCCCTTTTATAGAAGCTCTGCCAGGTAGTCCAGAACCAGTGTAAGTGGCATTGGTGCTGTCTGCGCCTCTGCTGCTGCACCAGTAGGTGAACCTTTTTCATTTTGTTGAACAACATTTTTTAGTGCTGGGTCTACAGGCTGCAGTAATAATGTCCAACACTTGCTTGGTGAGGGCTGCAGTCTTCAAGATAGGGATAAATGTGTATGCCCTTCTGTCTGCAAAATGCAATGACTGGAGCCAGGCACTTGGTAAAGACTCTGGGAGCAGTGGATAAGCTAAAGGGCAGAGCAGAGAACTGAAAGTGTTGGGATCCTGTTCTGAAACTTAGGTGACTCCTGCAGGACTGTCTGATAGGGATATGCAGGTAGGCATCCTTCAGATCTAGGGTCACTAGCCAGACCTGTGGCAGAAGCATAGGTAGCAGTTTTTGTAAAGTCAGCATCTTGAATTTTGGTACAGATTCTACAGCACCCTGGGCATACTTTCTGATCTGATGAATAGCTTCTGTCCTCTGATTTGCAGAGACGTCTGGGCAACCTGACCTTTTTAGTTTCTCTTTGAAATAAAATCTGTACCCACTGGTAATAATTTTTAGGACCCATAGATCTGATGTGATGGCCTGCCAGTTTTTTTTAGGAAGAGGGAAAGTGTTCCTCCTAGCCTGCTGGGTGACTTGAGGGGCAGAGGGGAGGGGAGAGCGTCACTGAGAGTCCTTGGAGAAGGGAGTTGGTTTAGAACTCCCTTGCCTAGGAGCAACAGGGGACCACTACCTGGGTCTTTGTTGGCTATTGGACTGATGCCTAGGGGTTCTGTCTCTGCAACCCTTTCTCAGGACTGATTTTGTTTGAGGGGGACAGGACCAGTGCTTAGTGGGGAAGTTTCTGCTGAACCTGGGAGGTTGTACCTGTAAGAAGTCCATCACAGTTTGCATGGACTTGGCTTTGTTCTCCATTTTGTTAATGACCTCCTCCGCTTTAGGTCCAAACAACTTGTCTTTATCTAAGGGGGCGTTTAGCAGTTTGGATTTTACCTGGTCAGGCAAAGGCTGCTCCCGTAACCATGCATACCTTCTAATTACTGAGCCTGTGACTACAGCCCTGGTAGGAGCTTCTAATGCATCAAAACCACAATGCAAGGAGTGTTTGGCTACCTGAGAGATGGACTGTATGAGGTCTGTTAATTCTCTGATAGTACCATTGCTAGGAATAGAATATTATTTGTTTAATTAGTTCAAGGATATTTTGCTGGAATTTGAGCATATGGAATTGACAATTTAATGCTCTTACAGCTAAAGTGGCTGAAGTGTACTCCTTTTTTCCCATTCTGTTTGAAGCTCTGCTTTCTTCGTCAGCTGGAATGGGATTTCTAGATGAGCTTGCCCTAACTCCCTTAGGGCCTGGAGTAATGACTTCAGGGTCTGCAGCAGGGTTCTTGAAAAGATATTTGTGGGTGCCTTGCACCCTGTAATATCTGACTGGTTTCCTGGGTGCTGGAGGGAGAGAATCTGGTGAAAGGGCAGATTCTAGAAAAACATCCTCCACTACATCCAGGATAGGTGGAATGGCCAGAGGCTTATGCTGGGGCAGGTCAAGGAACTCACTCGGTCTCTTCTTAGACTGAGGATAATCTTGGGCCTCCCATTGAAAGTGTTCTCTGAGGGAATTTAAGGTCCCCCCAAAAGAAAGGTCCCTCGGGGGGAAGGCGGATGAAATAGAGTCATCTGCATCAGAGTCCTCAAATGCTGCCAAGAGCTGATCTTCCATGTCTGACTCCTCAAGGGTTATTTCTTCTGATTCCTGGTCAGACAGGGCCTCAGGGAAGGTGTCCTTTTTTATTTTGGTTGGGGTGGGAGGATGGGGCTGGCTTCCCCTAATAAGAGTCATCACATCCTCTGCCATTCTGAGCAGTTGCTGCGACTGAGGAGCAGGCTGGCTAGGTGCAGGTAAGTGGCTGGGTCCTTGTGGAGGGACCTTTTAGGGAATAATCTTAGCCTTGGGCCTGGACAGGTCGATAGTCTTATACAGAGAGAGTTTAACCAGCGGGGTTGTCGTCGGTCCGAGTCTGGCTTCAATAGTCAGTGGAGTCTCAACGGAAGCCGTTACCTGCAAAGTGGCTCCAGACCCGACCCCGTGAAGGAGCGGTGACATACCAGCAGAGAGAGGTGGATACGGTGGCATACTGGACACCAAACAGGTCTCGTTAGAGACCTGCGACGGTTCCTCGGCTGGTGTCAGGGGCTATAAAGACGCCCGAGTTCAGCTGTAGCACTGAGTTGAAAAATACAAGACTTCTGACCCAGAGTCGGAAGAGGGCCTAACTTTTAGAGGCCTCTATCCTTTTTTCTTTTTTTCTAGGTAAGTCAGTAGCCGGTTGAGAGACCGATGCCATTTCGCATTGAGAAAAAGACTCACTACAATGCCTAGCTACAGTTTCAGCTCTTCATCATATGGTTCTAGCATTAAACAGGGCACAGAACTGGCACCTGGGCATGTCGTGGTCTGGGCCTAGATAAGTGACGCAGAGAGAATGGACATCTTGGTGTGGGATCTGCTTTCCACAACTGAGAATTATGGACTTTCTCTGACATCGGTTACAAACAAAAAAATGTTCCCCAATGGAGTACTTAGCTTTAGACTTTTTTCCTCACTCTGGCAACAGCCGACCGACCCACTCGCAAAACTGCTTCTGCTTTGGGCTCCACAGCAAGAAAGACTGATGTAATCCTGAACAACTGATGCAGGGGGGAAATCCTTTACTCTGGTATTCAGGCCGGCCAAGAGCTGCCCAGCAGGGATAACCCACAAGTGATGACTGCAACAGTGAAACTCGAAGAACATCCATAATTCTCTGTGAACATCCAAAAGGTGCAACGTATACCCTCTCCTTTATTTGAGAAATTTGAAAAGAACACTGGAAGGTTAATAACTTGATTAATGTTGGATTATGACACCACCTTAGGAAAGAAGAAGGGGTTGGTTTGCAAGGATACCCTATTCTTTATGAAACTTCAAATAAGGAGGTTTGGAAGAGAGGGCCTGCAGTTCTCTTCTAGCAGAAGTAATGGCCACTAAAAACAAAGCTTTCCAGATCAAAAATTAGAAGTTATGTACTCACCATAACGTTCCATCTGAGTAGGTGACTTCATCTGGATGCAACCTGTGGGTATCGGATCCGACTTCGGATCCGAGCCGGCATTTCAAAAGCTTAGGATCCGAGCTCCTAGCTCCTCCCTCTACCCATAATCCCCTGCCAAGCCCTGACTGACCTCAGATTGAGTTTGCCTAGTGAATACTAGTATAAAATACCTGAACACAGGAATAAACTCTACTCTATATAGGTCAGGGGGATGGAGGGGGGGGGGATGGTTGCATCCAAATGAAGTCACCTACTCAGATGGAACATTATGGTGAGTACATAACTTCTAAATCTGAATTAGGCAGACTTCATTTGTCTGCAACCTGTGGGACAGAGTCCCCAGCTACCTAAATCTTGGGCGGCCGTCATGGAAGGATGTTCCGGAGCACCGCAGAGCCAAAGGATGCTCTCCCTCTGGAAACAACATCCACCTTATAATGAGAAATGAAGGTATGAGACGAGGCCCAAGTGGCCGCTGCACAGATATCATCCAATGGCACTCGGGACTTAAAAGCGTCTGAAGTGGAAACTGCTCTAGTAGAGTGAGCTGTAATCCTCTGAGGAGCAGGCCTACCTGAAGTGTCATAAGCCTGCAAAATACAATTAGCAATCCATCTCGACAGAGTAACTTTGGAGACTGCTTTACCCAAAGCAAATTTAGCAAAGGAGACAACAGTTGATCTGATTGTCTATGACCAGCCGTTCTGTGAATGTAGAAACGCAACCGTCTGTGAACATCTAAAGAATGCAGCTTATACTCTCCTTTGTTTTTATAGTTGGGGAAAAAAACAGGTAAGTTGATTGATTGGTTAATATTAGATTCCGAAGAAACTTTTGGAAGAAAAGATGGATTGGTCCCGAGGCACATCCTATCGGGGAAAAAAGGAGAGGTAAGGTGGTTTGACGCATAGAGCCTGGAGTTCCGACACTCTTCTGGCTGATGTGATGGCTACCAAGAAGGCAGTCTTCCAGGAAAGGTACTTTAGATCTACAGAAGCTGCAAGCTCAAAGGGGGGAGCAGTAAGGGCTTGTAGGACTAAGGATAGGTCCCAAGGTGGCACAACTTCTTTGACCGGGGGCCTCAACAGAAAAACTCCTTTAAGAAAGGTCTTGCAAAGTTTTGCAGTCATGAGGGGAGCTGACTCATGACCCACATGATAATGGGAAATCGCTGCCATTTGTACCTTTACCGTGGAAGAACTGGCCCCCCGATGAAAGAGGTCTGTTAAGAAGTCCAGTACCGCAGACATTGGTGCCGAAAAAGGATCAACATTGTTCTGAATCGCCCAAATAGAAAACCTTTTCCATTTGCTCCGGTAAACCTTCCTAGTGGAAGGTTTATGAGCCGCCACTAAAATGGCCTTGGCAGGTGACGAGATACTGGGAGTCCTAATCAAGGATGGAACTGGAGCAGCCAGGCTGCCAATCTCAAGGTGAGTAGATTCGGAATCGGGAGTCCTTGAGGATGGGAAATGAGATCCGGGATCGGATCCAGAATCCAGGGTGGATTCACTTTGTGAGACCATACATAAGGGAACCAAGGCTGACGAGGCCAGAACGGGGCAATGAGAATCATTCTGCTCCCCAAACTGTTGGCTTTCTGCAAGAGCCTCTGCATTAGAGGTACTGGAGGATAGGCATAAAGGAGACCGGGAGGCCAAGCATGCACCAGTGCGTCTCTCGGGGATTCCCCAGGTGGGGGAAGCAGAGCGAAGAAACTGTCGCATTTGGCGTTTGAGTGAGAAGCAAAAAGATCGCAACAGGGTTGCCCCCAGACGGCAAAAATCTTCTTCGCTACCAGAGGACTGAGAGACCATTCGTGAGGGGAAAGAATGGTGCGACTGAGCTTGTCCGCAAGGATGTTGGACCTTCCCGGAATGTGCGTTGCTACAAGAAAGCGTTTGGTGGAAATTACCCATTCCCAGACTGTCATGGCCTCTCGACAAAGGGGATAGGACCTGGTTCCCCCCTGCTTGTTGATGTACCAGACTACCGACATATTGTCTGTCTGGATCGCAATAGTCCCTGTAGGAAGAAGGCTGTGAAGTGCTTGCAACGCTAGGAGCACCGCCCTCATCTCCAGGACATTTATATGCAACGAGGTCTCTGAACTGTTCCACGTGCCTTGGACAATCTTGCCCGCAGAATGCCTCCCCCACCCGAGGCGAGAAGCGTCTGTAGTCACCGTGGCTAGGGGGAATGTCGCACAAAAGGGTCTCCCTGCTAGAAGCTCCGGAGACTGGAGCCACCAAAACAGGGAGTCCCTGCATGCCTTGCTGACCGCTATCGGGCTGTTGAGAGAAGAGTACAGCGGAGACCACTGGACCTGTAGGGTCCATTGAAGAACCCGCATGTGTAAGGGAGCATGGAGAAGAAGTGGAATAGCTGCTGCCATTGAACCCAGGGCCCTCAGGACCGAAGCCGCCGTCGGAAACGGTTGCAGGACTGCTGTGATATGACACCTCAGGCTGGACAGTCGATCTGGAGTGAGGAAGGCCCGCATTGATCTTGTGTCCAACCTTCCTCCTATGAAATCTATAAGTTGTGTGGGGTGCAGTAAAGATTTTCCCAAGTTTATGGTGATGCCCAGCCTTGGGGCTATAAGGAGGAAATAGTCCCTGGCTGAGCACAGTAGATGCCTTGATGATGCCGTGAGGAGCCAGTCATCCAGGTACGGAAAGACCTGTAATCCCTAGGAGTCTCAGGTGGGCCACTACTACTGCTAGTACCTTGGTGAACACCCTGGGGGCAGAGGTGAGACCAAAGGGAAGGACCCTGAACTGGTAGTGGCTGGCTCCCAGCCGGAAGCGAAGGAACCTCCTGGACCGTCTGTCCATCCGAATGTGGTAGTACGCGTCCTTGAGGTCGATAGAGCACATCCAATCGTTCTCCCGCAAAAGGGGGAGTATAGATTGTAGAGTGACCATCCGGAACTTTTGCTTGGTTACAGACAGGTTCAGCAGGGAAAGGTCTAAGATCAGTCTTAAGTCCCCCGTTTTCTTTGGCACCAAGAAGAACCTGGAGTAAAACCCTGATCCGGTCTGATCTCGGGGGACGCGCTGGATGGCTCTTTTTTCTAACAGCTGCTCGATTTCGACAGCTGCTGCCTCCCTTTGGTCGGGTGGTACATCGGGGAGGCTGCTGGATCTGGGGATTTTGCTCAGGGGAATGGCATAACCTCTGGATATCACACGAAGCACCCAACGGTCTGATGTGATTGACTCCCAAGAAGTCAGGTTCCTCGAAAAACGCCCCCGACTGCCTCCAGAGATGGACAGCCGGGCAACCCTTCAGGGCTGTTGCGTGGGTCTGTCAGAGAAAGGTTCTCTGGACCCAAAGTTCCTAGGAGCCCCTCTGCCTCTAGGACGGCGACCTCCCTGTCCTCCTCTGTCACGGAAGGACTGGTTATCCGGAGCAGGTTGGGATTGCTGTGACTTCCGGAACCACATCTTCTTCTGTCCCTTTTGGTTCTTCGAGAAGGACCTCTGGGGAGCTGAGAAGCGGACTCAGACGGCAGACAGCGTCTTCCCGTCCTTCTCGCTCTGGACTAACGTTTCGCGAACGGCTTTGCCAAATAGGGCAGAACCATCAAAGGGGGCATTCGCGAAGGTCGCTTTGAAGGGCTCTGCAAAGTCACAGTGGCGGAGCCAGGCCTGACGCCTCATGACGAGGCCCGCTCCACTAGCTCTAGCGGCTCCCCCAGTTGCATGAGAAAGTAGCCGCACAGAAGTATTAGAAACTGATCTGAGAGTGGCCATTCGGGTGGAGTACACATGCTTGTCCTCCGCCGACATGGACTCTGGGGGAGATGCCGCATACTCTTTGATTAGGTCCAGCTGCATCCTGATGACATGTGCCATGTAGTTCAGCGCTCTCAAAGAGAAGGTTGCTGAACTAAAAGCTCGCTTCCCAATGCGATCCATCGAGCAGGACTCTTTGCTCGGAGGATGCATAGAGGGACTTTCCTGGGCTAATTCCCTCTTTGTGGCTGCGACCATCATCATAGCATCTACCGGGGGGCCCTTGCTCCAATGAGTGCGGTCCGCCGGTGGACTCAGGATTCAATCCGGACGCTTGGGGACAGGCTCAACGGTGTCCAGTTCCTTCCATGCTCTGGTGGAAATAAGGTCCACCAGAGGATCGGCAGGAGGGGACACCCAAGAGGTAGATGGGCCCACCTCAAATGCCTCCAAGAACACAGACTCATCTGAGGAGGCCTTGGGGGCAGACCCCCCCCCCTGATTCTAAGCATCTCCATAATGTCTCCAAAGGAGACATCCTCCGGGGGTGATCTTGGGGAGCCCTCCCCTTCATCCAAGTCTGTGTCTTCGGTAATGGACTCAGGGGAGTCCACGTGTCTCCTTTTACACTTACGCTTCTGAGGTACTTCCTCGGGGGGGGGGGGTGTCCGAGGAGTCCTCTTCAACAGCCAGATGTTCCAAAGGAACTACTTGGGACATTGAGGCGGGCTGTCCCTGGGACCGGCTGATGGGAGCCTGGCCCAGCTGCAAGGGAGTGCGGGGTGGAGCCGCGGCAGGGACTGGAGGTCCGGTAGTCCTCAACAGTGCCCTTTCCACTACATCGAAAGCCGAGGGAGAGCCGGCCTCTCTAAGTCCCGAGAGCCGACCCCCACTCGGATCCGACGCACGGATCGGAGCCGGTGCCGAGACCGTCAGATCCGAGAGACCGATGTGCTCCGACCTAGACGGCGTCGAAGACACACCAGCTCCCTCGGATCCGAGAGGTTGGGTCCGATGTACCCGAAGCACTCAAGGAATGGATCGGATCCGAGGTGCGCCGACCAATCGGATCCGAACCACCCCCGGATCCAACTCTGCCCGGCTCCGACAGCTCCGAACCCGGGAGACGGGTCGGAGAAGGAGCCAAGGGGGCGAAAAATGGGGTCGAAGCCCCTCCCGGTTGGGGGGGGGGGCTAAGAGCACTCCCATTTGCATCTGGGCCTGGATGAAACGCCTCATCATCCGGTCCATGTCTGCCTCTGACATAGAGAATGTGGATCTAGATGAGGCCACCGAAGCGGACCTAGAGAGCCGCCTCTGAGACCTCACTGAAGGGCTAGCCTCCTCCTCCTTGGGCCCAGAAAAGAATCGAGGGGAGTGGAGCCGAGGAGGAGGAGATCTAGAAGACACAGGAGAGGCCCGCTTAGACGGAGGGGCCGAGCTTGAGGTCTCGGCCCTCCGTTTGTGGTGCCTATCCTTGTGTCTCTCCTTCTGTCTCTCTTTTTCCCTAATGGTCTCCCTCTCCTCCGGCTTTTTGGTGGGAGGTTGAGTCCCTGCCGAGGTAGGGGAGACCACAGCACTCAAAGAAGGCTGCTGGCTAGCAGGGGCAGAGGCCGAAACCGCATCTGGAGGGAGAAGTCCCGCCAGAACAAGCTTCGACCTCCGCTCCCTTAAAGCTCGGGGGTTGAACCCTGCACATATGGTATAACCAGATGACAGGTGTTCAACCCCCAAGCATTTAACGCACCGAGTGTGGCCATCAGCTGGGGACAGCTTGTGGCCACACTTGGTACATTTTGAGAAAATTGCCTTAGGGTTTTCTGCCATACTAATCCCTAGGCCTAACACACACAGTTGACACAAACACACCAAAACTACACAAACCCGAGAAAAAAACTACTAAGGTAAAGAGAGGAAAGCCTAACGCACGCACTCAAACTGAGTAAAGAGTAAAATTTAAAGATTTTTTAGTCAAAACTTATCTTCACAATTTAAACTGCCAGGAGCTCAAGGAGTCCATTGCTTCATGAAACGCGGCAAACGAAATCTGAGGTCAGTCAGGGCTTGGCAGGGGATTATGGGTAGAGGGAGGAGCTAGGAGCTCGGATCCTAAGCTTTTGAAATGCCGGCTCGGATCCGAAGTCGGATCAGATACCCACAGGTTGCAGACAAATGAAGTCTGCCTACTTCAGATTTTTAGTTCACATGTAGCTGATGATTCAAACGGAGACGGTCACTAACTGTAAAAAAATACTTAAATCCCATGAAGGAGTGGGAACTTTTAAAGGGGGTCTAAAAAGAAAGGTTCCCTTTAAAAAGGCTTTGCAAAGTTTAGAAGAGGAGGCCAAAGAGGTGTTATTACCTTTTATATGAACATTAAAAATGGTAGCTAATTGTACTTTAACAGTAGAGGAACTAGCTCCTTCATTGAAAATTGAAGCTAAAAATTTCAAGAACTTTAGGAACCGGTGTTTGCACCCAAAAAATAATAATCTTTTCCATTTACTTTTGCAAAGTTTTCTAGTGGAAGTTTTGTGGGAAGATAAAAGAATGTGGCAGATATGGGAAGATAGCATGGACTATCTAGCTATCAATGGAAGCGGAGAAATCATGCAGTCAACTTCAGGCCTATGTCTGAGTGTACCATGTCTGTCGGATGAGACAGAAGACTGGAACTGGATCCAGAATCAAAGGCAGGTGAAGTAGATGAAGCCAAAGAAAAGGAAACTAAATCTGACAAGGCCAATAAAGGGCAAGGAGTATAACTGTGCTCTTCAATCGAGATGCTTTCTGAAGAAATATGGGGATTAGAGGTATTGGAGGGTACGTGTAGGGAAGACTGGGGGGGCCAATTGTGGAGAACAGCGTCCCTTGGTGACTGTCACAGTGGAGGAATAAGGGCAAAGAACCTGCTGCATTTGCTGTTGGAGTGAAATGCAGAGAGATCACAGCAAGGTTGGCCCCACTGATGGGAAACCTTTTCTACAACTTTCATGCTCAGTGACCACTCGTGAGGCATTAATATCGACCTGCTTAACTTGTCTGCTATCATGTTGGACTTCCCAGAATGCGTGTAGCTATCAGATATTGACTGGATGAGATGGTCCATTGCCACACTCTCAAAGCTTCTTGACACAGGGGCTAAGATTTGGTTCCTCCTTGTTTGCTGATGTACAAGAGCAGTGACACTGTCTGCCTGACTTGCAATGGTCCCGGAATGGAGTGCGTCTTGGCAGACCTGCAATCATACCTCTCAACCTGGAATAATCAAAAATCTGGACAAAGACCTATTTAAAGTACGTACATCTGGCCAAAAATTAATTAACATACAATTTGCATACATCATTATGTAACCTCACCACATTCAAAACACAAACTGAAAAATAGACAAAATATTAAACACAAAATATAACCAGAATAATAGTGTTTTATTTCTATTAATATTTGAAATCGCATCAAACTTTGAACTCGTATAAAATTGAAATACAATTTTCTTTTATAAAAATAAAACTGATACACTAAAAGTAATTAACACCACTAAATGTAACAAAATATTAACTAATTATTCAGCATCTGACTGCCTGTCCCAGCACTAAAAAAATTTTACACGATTATATTCGCAGTTGGTCAGTGCAATCCAGTGATCAAAAACACTGTCTACAAACCTAGCAAATCTGCTGGGACTGTGCACACATTTACAAATATATGTATGCATATATATGTATATTTTTGTATATACACAGACACACAATTACACATAAACAGCTTAGACTCCCCAATTATCCAACATGAATTTGGGAAGTGGGAGGAGCTGATATCTGTGAGGAAAAACTCAAAAATCAATCACAGAGAAAGCATCTAGGCTCCACACAGATTATAAGCAGCGATCAGAACTAAATCCTGGAAATGTGGGACAGAGATCAAACCACAACTTTTTTGAGGAATAGACAGAAATATTAGGTGAAAATCTGGACATTCTGAAAAAATCTAGACAGTTGGAAGGCATGCTTGCAGTTTCAAACAACATATATTCGTAGTCTTCTTTCGTTTTTTTCTGGTTAGGGGTCGCCACAACGGATCACCTGTCCACTCATGATTGGCAGTGTTTTTACGGTGTCAAGGTGCCAGCCCAGCGCCCAACCTTCCACAGAAGGCACGCACACACTCAAGCCTAGGGCCAATTTAGAGTGTCCAATTCACCTACAGCATGTTTTTGGGATGTGGGAGGAAAACAGAGCACCCGGAAGAAACCCATGCGACCACAGGGAGGACATGCAAACTCTGCACAGAAGGCACCCCAGATGAGGATCGAACCAGAGAGCCTCTTGCTGTGAGGTGGCAATGCTAACTGCTGCACCACTGTGGCCGCCCAGAAATTAGAACAAGTTGTTGTTGTGTCTTTCGGCTTATCCCGGTTAGGGGTCGCCACAGCAGATCTCCGGTCCGCTAATGTTTGGTAGTGGATTTTTACGTGCTGAGTTACCAGCCCTGACGCACAACCTTCAACGAAGGAATGCCCATTCACACATGCCCCCACACAGAAGATGCTCTAGCTGAGAATCAAACGGGACAATGTCTTGCTGTGAGGCGACAACGCTACCGCAGCACCACTACTTAGAACAAGTATGTTAACAAAATTGTTGTCTTATAGTAATTGCATGCCTAGTGTCCTAGATGTCTGCAATTTATATTAGGGAGCAAATGAGCATGTTAGTGTAGTTTAACTATCTTCAATATAAAAAAATGAAGATTTGGTTGCACAATGCTCTTCCCTATATTAAACAGTTTTTAATCTAAACTAATAAAAAAGTCAGTATTGCGGTTTGCATGTCATCTTTTCTGCTTTTTGTACATATAAGTATGTTTACCCCTGATGAAATGGAATATGCAAATTGCAAATAAACTAGGATGCAATCATTAAATGACAGCCGGTCTGAGACACCTTTTACCTGAACAGACCTGCCAACAATTTATACTACTACTAAAGGCATCCTAACAGTTTACTGCGTGAAACATAGATGTTAATGAAATGCACCTTTCCTTATAGATACATGCGGTGATTGCTTCCCCTATGATAAAGCGGGTTTATATTTCGTTATCGAATACTCATGTATTCGAAAATGTAATAGTCGATCCCTAAATATCAAAACCATCAAACTAGCAAAAAGAAGTACAAAAACCCACCCAAACAATTTAAACGGTGTAAGCAGGGGGGCAAGTCCCCCTGCACCCCCCTCATGGGGGGGCTGCATCCCCACACCCCCCGCTACTTAAATATACCAACTCCCAGATCACCATACAGTGCAGACAATGTTGAAAAGTTTGAAGTTTTCGACATTTAGGGGTCGACTATGACATTTTCAAATACATGAGTATTCGATAACGTAATATAGACCCGATAACGCTGATCAGAATTAGATAAGAGGTGTCAATACAGGAGTTAGGATAAATCCATAAACATGGAGATTTCCTATAAGATGTTCATAAAGTGGTTGCCGTAACTTATGGAATAATTCATTTAAATTCAGACCCACCCAAAGCATTTAGCAATTTTCAACTCCTTGACAATAATTATGTATTTGGCAACCTTATTTAAAAAAAAGTATCCGGTTAAGTTTATACAAAAGAAATTACACAGAAAGTTGATGGTTAAAACTCAAATGGCAAACAACTTGTGCATTATAAGCTTTTTTTCTGAGATCGAGAAGAAACTGTGGAGAAACGCCAGTATGATGACTTAGCCCTAGTACCTACCTATGAACCTATCACCCCAAGGGCCTAAGTAAGCCTAGCCAACAAGGTTCCCTGGCTTACGCCACCCAAGAAAGTTATTTTTCTTATACTTGCTCTGAGTGGAGTAGTTTTTACAGTTCTGTTGGGAGAGATGTCATTAAGATTTAAAGAATGCAGAGGTATACTGGTAGCAAAAAGAAGCAGAAGAGTTTTTTTTTTTTTTTTATTGTAATGTGCTCTTTCTAATAAATCCTTAGCTATGCCCCTGCTATTCACAGAGGCCATAAAAAGTTAAAGAGAGTGCGCATTCAGGGTCTGTATTTGAAGCAATACAGGGTTGCACAGTCCAGACTGCGTCTGACATCTTTGATGTTCATTATTGTTCAGAAATTGCAATGAAATGAACAAACTGGACATAATATTAGGACACTACAAGTTAACTGTTATGTGGCACTTAATTTACTAAACAAGATCAGATCACCCTGTGAAATATTTTATAGCAATTCAAGATACAAAAGAAACAGAGTTCTTTTATAACCACTTTTAGTTCTTACATGTTTGCGTTCACTTAAATTAATTACAATAAAATACTACTTTTGAGGGTTCCTATGGATCGGGAGGTGTTGCAAAATGCATCCTGCGTGAAGGATAGCACTGCCACTGACTGATGCTCAAGAAACATGGAACCTGTTCATGATTTACAAAAAAGTGTCTGACATTATTTAAAAGTCAAAAGATAAGTAAATTCGTTATCAACACTTGTTATACATAAGTCCAATAAGATATCACTCGTGCACCTGCTTCTGCTGCAAAATGCGAACCGATGGTTAAAATTGTTTTACTTTAGTTTGCATTGCTAGACTATCAGCACTCGGCAGACACAATTTCTGTTAGGCAAGAGGAAATAAAACATCTTTTTTTTTGCTTACCTGGAGCCAGAGGTGGTGGTGGTACAGCCACTGGAGACCATGAATATTTTTCACCCTGATTCCTGAATCCTGTCTAGGACAGTGGAACTGGGAGTGCGTGCAGAACACAAGTGGGCACTGGGTGGACTGGACAGACTCTGTACTGCAGAACTTGAAGTACATGCTTGGTAGAACTTTAGGTACAATTAAATTGTAAACACACAGCGAATCATAGAACAGCTCTTCAAGCTCCGCTTGCTGCTGTGCTGCAATGCTTCTAATACATTTCCTTCCATTCCAGTCCAAATCCAATCCAAATTTCCAAGAAGGCGGGCAGTCTGCCTCAAGTTGACATCAATGAAGCATATGCTGGCGAAGCATGATGTCGTCAGTTGCAATTTCTGATAGTAAAAAAGAATACATTAAAAAAATAAGGAATTGAAGGGGCCACTTTGGAATTCGTGACACCCCATTATTTTTCCCTTAAAACCGGTAAATACTGAGGAATTTGGTATGGTGGAGAGGTAACTGGAAGTTACCATCAATCACAAGAAATCTCAACTAGAACCAACTCAAATATTGGAGTTCATCGGAGCTTTGTTCAACACGGTATCCTTGACATCTTCCCTTCCTTTACCAACAGTACAAATTGTATGATTCCAGGTCAAAAACATCATTCAAGTTTGGAAGAGTGACGAACAGACCACAGAGTCCATAGGGTCCACTAAAGAACTTTCATACAATACCTTGCCAATGGAACCAAAACTGTCGCAGCAGACACTGACCCCACTGCTTGAAGGATCAGTTAGGTTCAAAGAGAAGAATTTGAATGATGTTTTTGACCTGGAATCATACAGTTTGTATCCTTGGTAAAGGAAGGGAAGCTGTCAAGGATACCATGTTGAACAAAGCTCTGATGAACTCCAATATTTGAGTTGGTTCTAGATGAGATTTCTTGTGATTGATGGTAACTTCCAGCATAACTGGTATACATAAATCTTGTGCTTTGATTAGATGATGCCTGGCAGGAGTGATTATGAGACAGTTGTCCAAGTAAGAACACACCTGGAATCCCTGCAGTCTCAAATGAGCAGCCACTACTGCCATGCATTTGGTGAACACCCTGGTGGCTGTGATGAGACGAAAAGGCAGAGCTCTGAAGTAGTAATAACTACCTCCCAGCTGGAAGTGTAGGTATCTTCTGGACTGTCTGTTCATTTTTATATGCTAGTACACATTCTGAAGATCTATTGAGCACATCCAGTTGTCCTTGTACAAAAAAGCAGACTGAACTGTGAAGTACAGCTGTGTACACTTACCATAAATGTAGATGTTCGAGTGCATTCACTGTTGCAGTCATCACATCTGGGTTACCCCTGCCAGGGTAGCCCTCGGCCGGCCCGAATACTAGAGACTTAGTATTTCTGCATCGGCTGCTGTCGCTTCAGGACTGACGTCAGGTCGTCAGTAGTATAAAGTAAGGCAGCAGATGCCATTACATCAGTTTTTCTTGCCCTAACCTGTCAAAAGTCCCCAAGTAGGAGGTAGGTTCTTGTGGAAGTACTCCACCAGTGGAAAATAAATACCAATATGTCCCTTGTAAGGAAAAAGAGAAAGGGGGATGAAGGGAGGGAAACCAGGACTGCAACAGTGAATACACTTGAACATCTACATTTATGGTAAGTGTACATGACTGTACTATGTTCTTCGTGTTTCATGTTTGCAGTCATCACATTTGGGTCGATTCCCAAAGCTGAGGAAATGGGTGGAGGCAGTCAAAGGAAACTAGGGGCTGGTTGGGATGCCCTGCAGGACTGCAGAGGCAAACCCTGCCTTGGATATGGAGAAGAGAGGCAGGTGGTAATGCTTGGTAAAAGTGTGAACAGATGTCCAGGTGGCAGCCTCCAGGAAGTCCGGGGTGGGGACTCCTCTGAGGAAAGCTGCAGAGGTGGAGGCTGCTCTGGTGGAGTGCATCCTGACCCCCTTGGGAAGAGGCTTTCCATGTTGTTTGTAGCAGAAATAGATGCAGTACGCTATCCATTTGGAGATGGTTTTGCCATCTGCCCCTATAGTAAAGCTAACCAGTATTAATCAGACTTTCCGAAGGATTTAGTCCTGTCTAGATAAAATCTGAGTGGACTGTGTACATCTAGAGTGCAGAATCCTTTCTCCCTTGCTCTGGGGATTAGGAAAAAATGTGGACAAATTAATGGATTGGTTGAGAGCCACACTGGACACCACCTTGGGCATGAAGGATGGGTAAGTTCTACGGGATACTCTGTCAGCATGGAAGATGACGAAGGGTTCCACAGCCATGAGCGCTTGCATCTCAGAGACTCTGGCTAAAGTGATGGCCAGAAGGAATGGTGTTTTCCAGGAGATAAATTTTAGCTCTGCAGAAGAAGCTGGCTCAAAAGGGGATATAGTGAGCTTTTCCAATACAAAGTTAAGGTCCCAGGATGGTGTTGGTGCCCTTCTGGGTGGCCTCAAGTTGCTAGACCCTCTTAGGACTGTTTGATCAAAGGGAGAGAGAAAAGGGGCTGCTCAGTAGGAAAGTGAGCAGAAATAGCAGAGGCGCTGATTTTTATAGAGAAGAAAGAGACCACTATGTAGTAGGTCAGCTAAGTAATCCAAGATGAAGGGGAGGGAATGGCTGTGCCATATTGGCTCCCTTAGCCTGGATCCAGGTGCAGAACCTTTTCCATTTATCAGCATAAGACTTTCTGGTGCTAGGACATCTGGCCTCACGGATAACATCTACAATCTGCTTACTGAGGTTGGCAGATTAGTTCGGGGTTAGGGAATAAGCCAAGCTGCCAAATTGAGTGCCTGCAATTGGGGATGCATGAATTTCCCTTCCCTCTGGGTCAGGAGGTTTGGAATCAGAGGAAGATGCCATGGGGGCAGTGGGGACAGGCTGCGCAGGAAGGGGTAAAAATGTTGCCAGGGCCAGTCTGAAGCTGTAAGAATGGTCCTTGGTTTTTCCTTCTTTACTTTGAGCAGTACCCTGGGGATGAGAGGTAGTGGAGGAAAGGCATAGACAGCTATATTGACCCAGGGGAAGGACAGGGCATCCACTTTCCAAGCCATGCAGTGATGCTCCCTGGTGCAGAATTTATTAAGCTGATGGTTGGTATGGGAAGCAAAGAGGTCAGCCTTCGGGGTGCCCCATTTCTGAGTTATTAGGGTGAAGGCTCTTCTGTTGAGCTGCCACTAGTGTGGTTCCAGAAGATTTTTGTTTAATTGGTCTGCCAGAGAGTTGAGTGAGCCAGGTAGGAATTGCACTACCAGGTGTAGTTGCATGGCACAGGCTGTGTGCCAAAGGGTCATGGCCAGCCTGCATAGAGGGTAGGAGTGAGTCCCTCCCTACTTGTTGATTTACATTACAGTGGTGTTGTCTGTTTTGATCAAGAGAGCCCCTGGAGAAAGAAGGGACTTGAAAGCTATCAAGGCGTGCTGCACAGTTATCTCTTTTTGACTGATGTGCAGAGGGATTTGCTGCGGGATCCATTGGCCCTGTATGCACCTGCCATCCAGGTGAGCCCCCCAAGTATAGTCTGATGAATCTGTGGTTGAGGGTCTGGGCGGCAGGGGGTGGTGAGAAAGGCAGTCCATTGTTCTGGGAGCATGATGTTGCCCACCACAGAAAATCTCTTCTGAGGCAAGGAATTATAGGCAGAAGAGTTTCCAGGTCTTGAGAGTGTTGATACCAAAGGCTTTTTAGTTACCACTGAAGTTTCCTCATATGCAGTTTGGCATATGGAATGAGTAGTATGCAAGATGCCATGAAACCCAGAGCTTAAAGGATCTTCCTTGCAGATAGCTGGGGCCTGGTGGCTAGTTGAGAGAAGCAGGCTGTCATGAAAATATGTTTCTCTGGTGTAAGGAATGCCATCTGGGATGCTGTATCCAGGCTTGCTCCCAGGAAGATAATCCTTTGGGTGGGTACCTGTTTGGATTGCTTTTCGTTGATTGTGTACCCTGTGGAGGTTAGTAGGGTCTTTACAAAGGCCAGGTGTTTGAGCAGCTTTTCCTGGCTGTCTGCCTGAATAAGGCAGTCCTCTAAGTATGGGTAAATCTGAATATTTCTTTGTCTGCAAAAGGAAACGGCTGGAGCCAGACATTTTGTGAAAACTCTGGGAAGAGTAGAGAAGCCAAAGGGAAGTGCAGAGAACTGAAAGTGTTGACAGCCTGCCCTGAAACGGAGATATTTCCTGCATGATTCCCTGATAGGAATGCGGGGGTATGCCTCTTAGATATAGGGTGGCTAGCCAAGCATCCTTGGAGAGCATGGGTAGCAGCTGCTAAAGGGTAAGCATTTTGAATTTTGGGATCACCGGGGAAGGTGTTTAGAATGGATAGATCGAGGATGGGGTGCCAGGTGCTCTCTTTTCTGGGCACCAGAAAAAGTCTGGAGTAGAAACCTTGGCCTATCTGTTCTACAGGAACGTGCTCTACTGCCCTCAGAGAACAGGCAAAGGATTTGCTTTTGAGCCTCTGCCCACTGGTTTGGTGGCAGATCTGGGAACCCTTTTGGGGTTGGAAGGGTGTGGAAGGAAAATTTGTATCCCCGCGACACTATGTTCAGAACCCAGTGGTCGTTGGTAATGGTGGCCCAGGTGCTTGCGTGAATGGAGAGTTTTCCTCCTAGGGGTAAGTATAGGTGGGCAGAGGAAGGGGGTGGGGGAGGTGAGTCATTGTGAGCTCTTATCATAAGGGGGTGGCTTAGAACTCCCTATTTTTGAAGTGGAGGTAGTCCACTGCTTAGATCTGCATACCCTGTGGCTGCTGTCTGGGGGGGGTCTGGCTCCCTGGGGCCTACACTGGAGTGGCTTACTGGTAGCAGGAAAGGACCAGTGTTTGGTGGGACAATGCCTGCTGAACCTAAATGGCTGGACCTGCAAGAAATCCTTAACTGTTTGCGTAAATTTTGCTTTTCCTTCCATCTTTTTAAAACCTCTTCTGCCTTGGTGCCAAATAAGTTATCTTTGTGCAAGGAAGCATCCAACAATTTAGATTTGAAATGGTCTAACAGGGGTTGTTCCTTAAGCCATGCATGCCTTCTAATGACAGATCCAGTGAAGGCAGCCCTGCAAGAAGCTTCTAGGGCATCAAAACGACAGTGCAAGGTGTGTTTAGTTACTTGACTTGCTGAATGCATTAACTCTTGTAATTCTTTACATTCTGCCCAAGCAGGAAAGGAAGACTTTTTTTGTTTAAGGAGTTTCAGCATATGGAACTGACAATTTAGTGCTCCGATAGCAAGAGTAGCTGAGGTGTATACTTTTTTAACCCATCTGTCCAGTGCTTGGGAATCCCTATAAGTCCTTGAGAAATTACTTCAAGGTCAGCAGTAGGATTTTTTAAAAAGAAATTTGAGAGAGTCAGGCACTCTGTAGTACCTCCCTGGTTTTCTGGGAGCAGGAGGGAGGGTGTCAAGAGTCAAGCTGGATTCCAGGAAAATATCCTCCACAACATCCAGGACTCGGGGGTGGGGGTGGGGATGGCCAAGGGTCTGTGCTGTGGAAGATCTAGGAATTCCCTGAGTCTCTTTTGACTGAGGGTAGTCTTGACTCTCCCATTGGAAATGCTCCCTTAAGGTATGCAGGGTTTCCCCAAAGGAAAAACCCTCTGGGGGAAGAGGCTAAAGGAATGGAATCCTCTGCATCTGAATCCTCATAAGTAGAGAGGGCTTGCATGTCTTCATATTCAGATGCATCAGATTCACCTGACTCTTCTTCAGGTGAAACTACAGGGGACAGCTCTCTCTTCCTTTTGGAGGGGGTAGCTTGGCTTCCCCTGATCAGCATGATAAGGTCTTCCGCCATTTTAAGCATTTGAGACTGAGGCAAGGAAGCAAGCACCTGAGAGTGGGTGGTCGGTTTCTTGGGTGTGGTTCGTACCCTGGGCCTTAGAAACTCGGTAGTTTTTGAAAGAACGGTAGTCGCGAAAGATGGGTTGTGTTGAGAATCGGTAGTGTGAAGGACTTCCTCTGAAGCCACTGCCTGCTCAACGGCTACGGACCCATCCAAGGGAGAGACAACCGCAGGATCCTTAGTCAAAGAAGAGTTTTGCAGCATACCGGACTCTGAAAGGGTCTCAGTAGCGGCCTGGAAATCCACAGAAGCAGGCATCACGGGCTGCGAAAGCGCCTGAGGACCGGACAGCTGATGATTAGCTTAACGGAAGCGTCATCCATAGGTTTGGACCTGTGCAGTCTTTGTCTACCTTTATGTTTTTTTCAGAAGATCTGCTGTTGGATGGCTTACCGAAGCCATATCAGAATTTGAGGACTGTAAGCAAAAATATCTGGCTACAATAAGGGCCCACTGAGGGACAGTTCTGGTGATGAAGAAAGCACAGAAGCAACAATGGGGGACGTCATGGTCTGGGCTTAAACAAGTGACGTAGCAAGAATGGAAGTCTCGGTGTGGTATTTGCTTTCCACAGGCGAGACAATTATTAACTTTTTCTGACATCGGTTAGTGCAAGAAAAAAGGATCCCCAACGGAGTACTTAGCTTTAGAAGACTTCAACTTCAATTCGGTAGACGAAAACTTGGGTAGCAGCTAACCGGCACTCGTGCAAACTGCTTCTGCTTTGGGCTCCACGGTAAGAAAGACTGATGTAATGGCATTGTCTGCCTTACTTTATACTACTGATGACCCATCAGTCCTGAAGCAACAGCAACCGATGCAGAAATACTAAGTCTCTGATATTCGGGCCGGCCGAGGGCTACCCATGCAGGGATAACCCAAGTGTGATGACTGCAACAGTGAAACACGAAGAACATCTTTGTGTGCTGAACTGACTTGTTCAGATTGCTGAGATACAAAATTGGTCTCCAGTCTCCTCTTTTCTTTGGCACTAAAAAGAATCTTGAGTAAGCTGCACACTCTCTCTGGTCTGAGGGTACCTCTGGAATGTTTTTTTCTAGTAGCTTTTTAATTTTCAGTGCTTCTGCTTTCCTCTGACTGGGTGAAACATCAGGAATTTTGTTTACTGTTATTGGATGGGCTAGGGAAAAGGGCATTATAAAACCTCTGGAAGTCTTCGGCATCCATGAATCTTTTGTGATATCTAGCCTATTTCACTGGTGCAGGGATAAATGTCCCCCGACTGCCTCCAGAGGTGGACACTTGGGCCTCCTTTCAGGAGTGCTCAAAGGATCAGTCAGCAAAGGTATCTCCAGATCCTTGGTTTAGTGGGCCTCCTCTGCTGCATGGGCTGCATCTTCCATAAGATTTCCCTCTTCTATCCCTGAGGGAACTAACTCCATGTGGATCAGGAAAGGGGCCCTAGGACTTTCTGAACTATATTTTCAACCACATCGTTGGTTTCCTAGAAAAGGTCCTTTGTGGAGTTGAAAAATGTACTCCCACAGCAGACAAGGTTTTACTTTACTGCTCATACCTGGTTAGTGTCTCTGACTTTGGGGCCAAATAAAGAACTTCCATCAAAGACAGCATTGATGAAAGAAGACTTGAAGGGCTTTGTGAAATCACAAGAACCTCCAGGCATGTCTCCTAATAGGAATGCCTGAACCCACCGCCCTTGAGGTATCTTCAGCTGCATGGGTGAGCCTCATGAACGAGTTTGAAATAGATTGTAGGGTAGCCAACTGTGAGACAACTTGCCTCTGAAGTAATGGTCCCAGAGAGGGATTTGCTAAGTTTGTAATCAAATCCCTCTGAAATCTATTAAGTGTGCCAAATAATTCAACAACCAAAGTGCAAAAGTCACTGAAGCAAATACACGCTTCCTGAATCTGTCCAGCACCCTAGACTTACTGTTAGGGGATGAATAGCAGAACTTTGTTCTGCAAGCAAGCTCCTTTTTTATGGCCGCCACTTTGACCATAGCATAAAGTGATACTCCCTTGCACCAGAATTCCCTGTCCTTTGGTGGTACCAGGATCCTGTCTGGTCTCTTGGGGATTGGCTCAGTGGAGTCATGATCTCTTGACAGGTGTGGAAGGAGTCTATCAATGAGCTCATTGACAGGCAGAGTCACCCAAGAGGTAAACGGGCTAGCTTGAATCGCTTCATGGAACACGGACTCCTCTTGGGAAAGGTTGTCGGTAGACCAGCCACCCCTTTGCTTGAGGATCTCTAAAGGAGATGTCATCAGGTGGTGATTTTGTGGACCCTCCCCCTCATCAAATATAGACTCAAGGAGTAACTGCCTCCTTTTGCACTTTCTCTTCATGGTGATTTATTTGGCGGGATGCTCCAGAGAAGTATTGGAAGATATCAATGTACCCCTGATGGGTATCCTGATGACTTTGGGCTGGCTGTCCCTGTGGTGCAGGAATTTGAGACTCAAAATGAAAACACAAATGGGTTTGGAAAGTAGGAGCCGAGGAGGGTTAATATGTCCTTTCTCTTGGAGCAGAGAAGGCTCTGTTCACTACCTCAAAAGCACAATGCCAAGGAGAGAAAGGCAGATGGCTCTGAGAAGACATGCTTCCAGACTGTCGGCTTCCTACATCCCGAAAGCAAACCACTCAAAGGCAAGAGAGCGAGCTGAGCTAACACTGAGGCTCTGAGGGGCAGAGACGGCTCCGACAACCTCAGAGTCGACTAACACCCTGGATTCGCCATCAACACTACATCTCAGAGAGTCATCAGAGCCAGTCCACTTAGAGATGGTACCAGAGTAGAAGATACGATGATCTTCTGATCAGATATTGACGGCTCCAGGATCCTCGGATCCAACAACTGCAAGACCAAAGGTCAGATCGGAGAAGGAGACCATATAGGAGGTGTAATGCTCACAAATGTATCCAGTCCCAATGGTATACGAGCAGAGAGAACCCCCATTTGAATCTGCATCAAGAAGAATTTCCTCTTCATCCTGTCCACATCTGCTTTGGTCTGATTTCTGGAGGATCAAAAGGAAGATGCTACAGATGAAGCCCTCAAACAATGATGCATGGGAAACCGTTTAGAAAGAGAGATGGGAGATGGGAGATAAGAAAACACTGGATCCAAGTGCAGAGGAGATCTGATCCATTGTGACCTAACTGAATGCTTGTTCGGATCAGAGAGGGTCGGACCCAAAGTTTTTGTCTTTGGACCTGAAGTGGTCGGATTGTACTATATTGACTTTGGATCCGACAGTTTGGAAATCTTAGAAGGTGGTTCAGAGTTGAAGTTGTGGAATCTGTAGGCTCTGGAGAATGCTAATATTTTTTTAGATTTCTAAGGGGTTTGAGCCCCAGGTACTGCACAAGAAGATTTTGATAGAAATAACTCTCTTAAAATTTAATTTTTTCCTAACAAAGTCCTACGGTTGAAGCCTTTGCATATATCGCAGGAAGACTAAGTGTGTCAGGCCTAACAATATACACACAGTGTGTGCATCAAAAAGAGGAGGTCGCAGCCTGTACATTTCTTAAAACTGGAGGGTTTTTCAGCTATATTCTAAACTACCAGACAAATAATGGAGAATTTTTTTTTTAAGGAAAATTAAAAAAAAGAAAAGGAAAGTATCATCAACAATGGCAATACAAAGACGTACTAAAAAGTATGAAAGAGAAAAGGAAAGAAAGATAGATTACTAACTGTGGTAATTTAGAATTACACTATAAATGTGTATAAAAAGACGGAAAGATATGTAGAAAGTTTTGTGTAAAAGATATATAAATAAAGAAAAAAAAATAAGTTATGTACTCACCATAACGTTCCATGTTTATTGTCCTTGATCTCGCCTTCCTTCTTGCTGATTGGGATCGGACCTAATCCTCGGCTCCAACTTGGCCGTATACTATAGCTCGAGAGCTTATAGTGGCTCGTGGCTAGCCCCCATCCCAACATGCCTAGCGGTAGTTGCCCAGATATCATTTGTGATAACCCAACACTAGACTATGCAAGTAAAAAATTACTATATTTTACATATAAGAGAACACCTGCATATAAAGGTGTAAATAATCAAGAGAGAGATGGAAAGGGAGTCTAACCAACTGGTATGGTAAAGGGAAACTCAGCCAGTGTAGCCAATGAAAGGATCTCCTCTCGATCCTCCAGGTAGGGGGGAGGAGGGTGGGACACAAGAAGGAAGGCAAGATCAAGGACAATAAACATGGAACGTTATGGTGAGTACATAACTTCTTTATGTTATGTTGTCCCTACCTCATCTTCATTCTTGCTGGTTGGGACCGCATTCCCAGCACCCGTTTCTCGGGTGGCTCACTAGAAAAAACTTCAGGACCATGGAACCAAAGGATGCCCTGTTTCGGGAAATCACATATACTTTGTAATGAGTGATAAAAGTATGAGGATTAGCCCATGTAGCTGCCGCACAGATGGAATCTAAAGGCAGTTTGGCTTGAAAGGCAATAGAGGTAGCCAAGGTCCTAGTTGAGTATCCTCTAATTTTTCCTGGAATTTTTTTGTTCAGCAAATTGTAGATGTAGATGATGGTGTCTGAAAGCCACTTAGAAGTGGTCACTTTTGAGATTGAATAACCTTTCTTATTCTCTGCAAAGGATATAAACAATTGGTCAGATTTTCTAAAGTCCTTGGTCCTGTGTTTACAAAAACCTAACTGTCTATGAACGTCTAATTGATGGAGCTTATATACTCTGTCGTGTTGCCATGACTAGGGAATAATACAGGAAGCTCTATGGATTGATTCAAGTTGCACTCTGAACACACCTTTGTTAAAGACGGATTGGTTCTGAGAGAAACTAACTTTGTGGAAAATCAAGTACGGGGACGAATAGATAAGGCCTGTAATTCTGAAACTCTCCTAGCTGAGGGGTAATGGCAGTCAAGAAAAGAGTCTTCCATGTCAAAAAGTTTAGTGGACAAGAAGCAGCTGGCTCAAAGGGGGAGGGGGGGGGATCAGCCGCTACAACTAAATTTAGGTCTCGGGGGGGGGGGGGGTTCTCTTATTGGAGGTCTTAAGAGGATAGTACCTCTAAGGAATGCTTTACATAACCTATGGGACACAATGTTTGAGCCCATTCCTCTCACATGGAAATTAGAAATGGCAGACAGCTGAACCCGGATAGTAGCTTCTGCTGCTTCTCGCGCAAAAGTTTCAGTAAGAAATTTGAGAATCTTTGAAATGGGTGCAGTAAAGGGATCAATCTCATTCCTGTTTGGTCAACAGGAGAACCTCAAGCATTAAGTTTCCTAGTAGTGGGTTTATGGGAGGAAATCAAAATGTGTTTAACTGCAGGGGAACCAAGCTGTCAAGCTTGAGAGTTTGGATGGAAAGGTGGAGTGCACCTGACTAATGCATCAGATCATCTGGAACTGGGTCCAGGATCCAAGGTTCCTCCTGCAGAGGAGGCCAAAGGAATGGGAACCATATCTGATGAGGGCAGTAAGGGTAATGAGGATTAATTTGCAACAAAGTGACTTTGCTTTCTGAAGAACCTTGTGGATCAGGGGGAATGGTGGAAAGGCATAAAGCAGTCCTGAGGGTCAATAGTAAACAAGTGCGTCCCTGGGTGACTGTCCAGTGGTGGGACTAGGGCAAAGTAGCTGCTGCATTTGTTGTTGAGGGAATGGCAAAAAGATCACAGCATGGCTGGCCCCATTTGCGAAAAATCAAGTCTGCAACTTCTTGTTTCAGGGACCAATCGTGAGGCATCAGAATCACCCTGCTGAGCTTGTCTGCTATCACACTGGATTTCCCTGGGATGTGCGTTATGATCAGAAAGAGTTGGGAAGACATCACTCACTGCCATACTCGTAGAGCCTCTCAACACACGGGATAAGATCTGGCTCCGCCCTGTTTGTTGATATACCATACTACAGACATAGTCTGTCTGAACTGCTATAGTCCCTGTAGGTAGAGAGTCTTGAAGTGCTTGCAACTCCAGAAGCACCGCTCTCATCTCTAGGACATTGATGTGCAAGTGGTACTCATGTTGCTGCCAAATCCCTTGAACAGTCTGTCCCAGATAACACCCCCCACACTACCTGGGAAGTATCCGTGGTCACTGTGGCTATGGGTTGGGGGGGTTAGAAATGGTCTGCCCATTGTCACCAGAGGGGGGTGACGCCACCATTCTAAATTCTTTTTGCAGGACTCAGTGATTAAAATACGATGTGACATTGGTAAATCCTGGAATGACCACGGAGCAAAAAGGAGCCACTGCAGAATTCTCATGTGGAAACGAGCCATAGGGACCAGAGTAATTGCTGCAGTCATTGAACCCAAAACTTTGAGGACAAATCTTGCCTGAATTCTTTTTTCCATGAGGACTGAAACTTGATGAATGTTTGACACCCTTTCCTGAGGCAGCCTTGCTATCATGGCCCTTGTGTCTAAATCTGCCCCTAGAAATGTAATATACTGACAAGGCAACAAGGCAGACTTTTCCTAGTTTATGGTGATACCTAGTTGTGTACAAGTGTGAAATGTTGAGTCCCGTGCCTGATGCTCAGTGGTGGCAGTGAGGAGCAAGTAGTCTAGATATGGAAACACCCAGAATCCTAGACCCCTTAGGAGATCCGTAACTATTGCCATGCATTTGGTGAACACCCTGGGGGCTATGGTGAGACCAAAGGGCAGAGCTCTTAACTGGTAATGACTGGCTCCCAGCTGGAAGCGTAGATACCTCCTTGATCGCCTGTCCATTTCTATGTAGTAGTATGCATCCTGGACATTGATAGAGCACATCCAATTGTCCTGACCAAAAGGGGGAAGAACGGACTACAGTGTTACCATCTAGAACTTTGTTTTCTTGACTAATATGTCCAGTCTGCTGACATCCAAAATGGGCCTCCAGTCTAGTGTCTTTTTGGGAACTAAAAAGAACCTTGAGTAAATGCCGGATTCTATTTGGTCTGCGGGGTCTTCCTAGATGGCTCTTTTTTCTAGCAACCTTTGAACTACTAGGTTTGCTTGATCTCGAAGACTGGGTGGAACATCTGGGACTGACTGTTTTCTTGTAAGGGGTGGTTGGGAGAAGGGAATTTTGTAACCGCTGGATATTGATAGTACCCCATGTATCTTCCATGACTGCCTGCCAGGCTTTTGGGTACAAGGATAATCTGCCTCCAGAGGCGGACAGTTGGGCCTCCCTTAAGGAGCGCTGGAAGGGCCTACCAGAGAAGGTATCTGTCTCCCTGATTCTGCGGACCCCCCCCCCCCGTGGGACTGGCATCTTCCATTATTTTCCTCTCTGCCCCGGGGCAAAAATCTCCACGTGTGTCAGGCAAAGCTCCCTGGGATTTCTGGAACCACATCTTCCTACTCTTCTGGCTTTTAGGATAAAGTCTAGAGGGAGCGGAAAAACGTACTCCCATGGCAGAGAAAGAGTTTTGTCCTCCCGTTCACACCTGGTAAGACTCTCTTTTACTTGAGGCCTGAACAGCGATGAGCCGTCAAAGGGGGTGTTGGTAAATGAGGACTTGAAGGGCTCCACAAATTGAAAAAGGCGCATCCAGGAGTGTCTCCGCAAGGGAGCTTCTGTGTTCACTGCCCTACTCACTCCATCTGCTGCATAACAGATCAGCCGCATGGAGGAGTTAACTACAGAAGTCAAGGTTGCAAGCTGTGAAGCCGCCTTGCCTGCAGTTCCTTCAGCTGTAGGATCCTGCAGGGTATCTCCCAACACCTTTAGGAGATCTCTCTGAAGGCATGTCAAGTGGGACAAATAATTCAGTGACATGAGTGTAAGGCTGCTGAAGAAAACATATGCTTCCCATACTTGCCCATCGTACGGGACTCTGTTCGGTAGATGGACAGAAGTTTCTGCTAGTTCTTTCTTGGTGGCTGCTGCCACCACCATAGCATCAACAAGCACACCCTTTGATAGAAAAAGCTTATTTGGAGCAGTTACGAATTTATCGGGCCTCCTTGGAACTGGTTCCATAGTCTCTGGAGAGCTCCACGCCTTCCGACTCACTAAGGCCAACAGTGGGTCGAAAGGTGGAGACACCCATGAGGTGGAGGGTCAGCAACCAAATGCATCCAGGTACACAGACTAGTCCTCAGAAGGGGCAAGGGATTTTCAGTCACCCCTCTGCCTAAGGATTTCCAGGATATCTGAAAATGAGACATCCTCAGAGGGGCACCCTTCCGAGTTCTCAAAGTCTGTGTCTGATGTCAAGGACTCAGGGGAGTCCAAATGCTTCCTCTTACACTTCCTCTTCTGAAGGATCTGCTCTGAGGGGTGCTCTGGGGAGGTTTCAGAAGAGGTGGGGTTGCCCAATGGGACATCCTGGAGCATGGGTTCCCTATGCTTGGAGGGGGAGGGGAGGTTCAGAGGCAGACTCCAGCACCTAAGGAGAGAATAGCACACATCACCTTGAAGGCACCGCGGTCCCAGCCCAAGAGAGTCTCTGGCTCAGAAGAGCTTGGGGATCTCCGAACCAAGGGCAATGGCTCTGAGGCCGATGTAGAAGCCGAACTCACCTGCGCCAAAGTCCTGAGAGGGAGAGTAGGGTTGGACAAGGGTCCAATGCCACCCCCCCCCCCCTGGAGCTGATGACAGAGCATCGGCCCCCAGATCCCTGGACAGACTGGGGTAATGAGGAGATCTGAGTGGAAGTCGGAACTGACAGACTGCGGGTAATCAGAATCGATGGTTCCACCACAACAACTTCCATGCACTCCGGCTCCGAACTTGAGAGTCAGAGAAGGAATTGATAACAATGTGGGTTGGGCTGTCGGCCCACTTCCTTATGGGCTGGGCTCGATAATAATTTAGCTAATGCTGGTGTCTTGAGAAGCCTCTTCACCACCCTCTCCACATCATCTGAGACTCCTGGATGACCCAGAGGAATGGGTGGAAGACCGATGACTGCCTGCCACAGATTGCAAGAGCAGACATTGTGGAACAGACTGCACTGGATCTAGAGAGGAAGACCAGGTTCTCTTGTGAGTCCTGACTGGCTCCGAGACAACTGATGAAGCCACTGGAGAAAGAGCCTTGTTGGAAACAACACTCAGATCTGACAATGCTGAAGATTTGTCCTTGGCTTTGGATGACTCTGATAAGGGAGCAGATGAGGAAGATGGCTTAGTTGACTTGTCCTGTTTTTTTGCTGGCTGAGTCCCCTCTGTAGAAGCAACAAAGGGGCCCTTTAATAGGCCTCGTAAAATCAGCTTATTTTTTCTCTCCTGCAGGACCAGAAAACTGAAGGCATGGCAAATAGAGCACTAGTCCTGCAGGTGTACAGCCCATAAGCAATATGCACAGCTCATATGCCCGTCCGTAAGGGACATCTTTTGGCAGTATTAGTCACACTTCTTAAAACCCTAAGGTTTTGACTCTTTAGTGGAATCCATAGATATAGCATGAGACCAATACTATCAACTAATAACAAGGACACTGACCAAACACATCTTAACTGACAAAAAAATAGCTTAACTACAAAGACTTTTTTTAAGAAGGAAGTAGAGAAGGGGGAGAGCCTCTAAGCTAAAACGGCGAACTCCCCCAACCAAGAAGAGCCTCCAACTTAAACCGCTGCTCCTAGAAAAGAAGAGAAAAAGGGGAAAGCACTCCAACTAAACATGGGGCTGAAAGGAAGGAGAACCCTCGAACGGGTTTGTAAGAACAGGGTAGGCCTAAAGGAAAACTACGGCCACAACAATAAACAGCAATGGAAGATTATAAAGAACACTAACCTATGAAGACAAACACCAACACTAAATATCTAACAAAATATTTGATGAAATATTTAACAAAATGTCTGAATATAATCAAAAAAAAAAAACATTTAGCCTGAGCTAGTATTCAGCAATTTTGATGCTGCAAGCAGCAAATGAGATCTGGGTAATTACCACTAGGCATGTTGGGATAGGGGCTAGCCTCGAGCCAGTAAAAGCTCGAGCTATAGTATACGGCTGAGTCGGAGAAGAGGATTGGCTCTAAACCCAACCAGCAAGAACAAAGGCGAGATAGGGACAACCTAACATCTATATTTACTCACAAACTGTACTACTACCAGAGAGTTTACGACCACGTCCAAATGTGATACTGGCAAACGAGATATGAGCATGTTAGGGGACTAGTACATTATGGGTACGGGAGGAGCTCAAGAGTTTTAGTGTTCCACAAGCTGGAAAAAGTGGCCAAGTCGGATTTGAACCCAACAGTTGAAGAATGAAAATGACAACATCATATCAATAGCTAGCCTGGGAAATTCTATAATGTTCATCACTGCTTTTTTAGTGACTGAAGAATGGGAATCAGAATTACTGCAGTCAACATTAAAGGCATCTTCTAAGGCTGGCAAAATAGGAGAAACAGTAGCAGTATGTGGGGCCTCCACTTGTAATAAAAAGAAGTTATGTACTCACCATAATGTTCCATCTGTCCCGTCCATTTTTATTTATAAATCGACATAAGTTTGGTTCTGAGCTTCGTAACGGACTCTGCCATTATTACAGCTCGCAAAAAACAAAAATTCTCAAGCTCAACTCTTACCGATAATGCTCATCTCCTAGTGACCTCAGATCGTGTTTGCTGAAAAACAGAATGAAAAAACCCAAAAGTCTTCATAGAGACCATATCTGGAAAAATACAACAATAACAGTAAGTGATGTATGTCCATTATCCATTCCACCAAAAACTTCAAGGGAAAGGGAAAGGAGGGAGGGGAGTCTAGGATAAATGAAAATAGACAACACAGATGGAACGTTATGGTGATTACATAACTTCTTCATCTGATGTCAATTTTCATTTTATCCTCAACATATGGGACAGAGCCCCCAACTAGCTTAGACCTTGGGAGGACTCAAGGAAGGATATTCCTGAGCACCATAGAACCAAATGGCGCTCTTACCCTGGAGACCTGATCCAAGTTTCTAATGTGGAAGGAAGGAGAGAAGGGGGAGAGCAGTATTAGTCACACTTCTTAAAACCCTAAGGTTTTGACTCTTTAGTGGACTCCATAGATATAGCATGAGACCAATACTATCAACTAATAACAAAACAAGAAGCCTAAGTTGCTGCTGCACAAACATCATCCAAAGAAGCTTTGGATTGAAAAACTGCTGAAGTAGCTACAGCTCTTGTAGAATGCCTTTAAAGGCATAGGCAAACTTATTTTTTGTTATAGATGAAAGAAATACATTCTTTGAGCCATATGGCTAGCGTTCACTTTGCTCACTGACTGGCCAAGTGTTGTAGAAGAAAATGGTCAGATTTTCTCAAATCCTTAGTTCTGTGTAGACAGAAACATATTCATCTATGGACATCTAATAAATATAAGCAATTTTCAACTTTGTCTGCAAAGCTGGGAAAAATACTGGTAAATTAATAGTCTGATTAATGTTGGTCTTTGACACTACCTTAGGCAAAAAGGAAGGACTGGTTCTTGACGAAAACCCTGTCTTTGGGGAAAATCAAGTAAGGAGGTTTACATAAGGCTTGTATTTCTGAAATCCTTCTGGCAGAAGTTATTGCCAATAAAAATATAGTTTTCCAAGATAAATATATCAGATCACATTCAGCTGACGGTTCACGGTTCAGTCAGGTTGAACAATCTGCAGCACTAAGGTGAGATCACAAGGTGCGGTAGGATCTTTGTAAGGGGGGGGGGTTAGTAAGAATATTCATTTTAAGAAGGCCTTGCAAAGTTTATGAAAAGCCCAAGAGGATTCTTTAAAACCATTCTGGAAATTAGAAATAGCCCACTGATGTGAACTATTTTGAATGGATTTTCCATCATTCGGGCGAGCCTTGCTGTGAACTATTTGCCTCCCCCCGATGTCAATTTTCATTTTATCCTCAACATAGCAGACTGGGAAGCACCTGCTTTAAAAAGGTGAAGCTACAAATTCAAGGACTTTATCGATGGTAGCTGAAAAAGGGTCCATAATTTTATCACAAGCCCAAAAAGTAAACCTCTTCTGTTTACTAGCATAGAGTTTATGGGTAGCCGGCTTATGAGAGGCTAAGAGGATAAGATGCAACAGGGAGGAAAGCGTGGGGAAGCCTGGCTATTAACGGAACTGTAGAAACCAAGCTGTCAGGTTTAGGTTTACAATGTTTGGATGGATTAATCCCTCTGGAGGGGATAGAAGGTCTGGAGGCAGGTCCAGAATCCAAGGCTGTTGAATCAGATAAGGCCAAAGAAAGGGGAACCATACCGGTTGAGGCCAATAAGGTGCAATGAGGATTACTTTGATCTTCAGCCTGATTGCTTTCTGTAGGAATTTTGGGATTAGAAAAATTAGGGAAAGGTGTACAGCAGTCCGGAGGGCCAAATGTGGAGAAGAGCATCTCTCGACAACTCCCCTGTAGGGGGGACCAAGGCAAAGTAGTTGCTGCAGTTGTTGTTTAGGGGGGAGGCAAATAGTTCACAGCAAGGCTCACCCAAATGATGGAAAATCCATTCAAAATAGTTCACAGCAAGGCTGGCCCAAATGATGGAAAATCTGTTCAGCCACCTTTGGACTGAGAGACCACTCGTGAGGTAGGAGAATACACCTGCTTTTTTCTATCACACTGGAACTCCCCAAAATGTGGACTGCTATCAGAAATCGTATGGAAGAGATTGCACACTGCCACATTCTAAGAGCTTCTTGTCAAATGGGATAGAATTTAGTTCCTCCTTGTTTGTTGATGTACCAAACCACTGACATTGTTTAATCTCAATCTCTCCTGAAGGAAGAGCAGTTTGACAGGCTTTCAAAGCTAAAAGCACTACCCTTAACTCTAGTACACTGATATATAAAAGTTGGCCTCTGTGGGGGACCAAGCGTCTTGGACAGTCTTGCCTAGACAATGCCCCCCCCCCACCCTATCTGGGAGGCATCCGTGGTCACTATGGCTTGGGGTTGTGATGGGACAAGGGGGCGGCAGAGAAGAAGGTCTTCGGAATGCATCCACCAAGCTAAATGTTTTCTGCAAAAATTGGTGATCAAAATCAGGTCCAATATGGGTTGGTGTAATACTGACCATTGAGACGCTAGCAACCACTGTAGTCCCCTCATGTAATATCTTGCCAAGAGAATTAGAATTATAGCTGCAGCCATGAAGCCCAGAGCTTGAAGGACTAGACAAGCGGTTACTTTTTTGTTGGTGATTAATTTCTGTACCTGAACTCTAATTTTCTGTAATCTCACAAAGGGAAGAGAAGCTATGGCAGTTTGAGAATTTAGAAGGGCTCCTATGAACTCTAAATGCTGAGTTGGAGTCCATTTTGATTTTTCATATCTTACAGTTATTCCCAGATAAGAAAAAATGTGAAGTACATGGTCTCTTGCTTCTATCAACTGATGCCTGGTTGGAGCTGTAATAAGCCAATCATTTACATACTGAAACACTCTGAATCCCTGCAGTCTCAAGTGAGTTGCTACTACTACTACTATACATTTGGTGGACACCCTGGGGGCTGTGGTGAGAACGAAGAGCAGAACTCTAATTGAAGGTGATTGGCTTCCAGCCAGAAGTGGAGGAAGCTTCTGGATGGTTTGTCCATTTTTATATAGTAATACACATCCTGAAGATCGACCGAGCACATCCAATCGTCTTTTTTCAAAAATGAAAGAATAGATTGCACCATGACCATCCAAAATTTGGTTTGACGAATTGATTTGTTCAGCACACTTAGATCCAAAATTGGTCTCCAGTGACCTGTCTTTTTTGGCACTAAAATATTTGAGTAAATTCCAGACTCTTCTATGGTCTGCTGGGACTTCTTGGAAGACTTTTTCTAGCAGTTTTTGGATTTCTAGAACTGCTTGTTCCCTCTGATTCAGTGGAATGTCGGAGATTTTCTTGGATACAGGAGGAGGAAGGGAAAAAGGAATTGTACAGCCCCTGGATACAATTCTATGCACCCAAGCATCCAATGTTATTTGTAGCCAGGCATTTTGGTGCAGGGATCAGCGTCCCCTGACTGCCTCCAGAGGAAAACAACCAGGCCTCCTTTCAGCGGCGCTGGTAAGATTTACCAGAAAAAGAATCCCTGAAAGCCTAGTTTTGTGGGCCACCTCAGCCACAGGGGTTGCATCTTCCATTAAAGTTCCCCAGTCTGTCCCTGATGGGACTCGCACCACATGTGTCCTGAAAAAGCCCTTGGGACTTCTTGAACTAAATTTTTCCCACTGCTTCTCTGATTTCCAGAGAATGGTTTGTAGAGTGAAAAAATGTATGCCTATAGCAGAAAGTGTCTTTCCATCTTTCTCACACCTGGATAAAGTTTCTCTAACTGTCGGGCCAAACAGGAAAGATCCATCAAAGGGTGCATTAATGAATGAAGACTTAAATGGCTCAGCAAAGTTACATAGGTGCATCCAGGTGAGTTTCCTAATGGTAATGCCTGAACCCGCTGCTTTGGTGGTCCCTCTGGCTGCACGAGCAAGACGTCTCAAGGATGAATTAGACACAGACTGAAGGGAAGCCACCTTTTCTTGGACGTCCTCAAGAATGGGTCCCTGCAAGGGTATCCAATAATTCCTTGACCAGATCCCTCTGAAGTCTAGTAAAATGTGCCAAGAAATTCAAAGACCTTAAAGCAAAGGTCGATGATGCATAGACCTGCTTCCCAAATCTAGCCATTGTCAGAGACTCTCTGTTGGTTGGATGGGTAGAGGAACTCTCTTCGGCCAGTTCTTTCTTTGTGGCTGCCACCATGACCATGGCATCAACAACTAACCCTCTAGCCCAGAAATGTTTGTCTTCAAGGGCAGACAGAATTTTGTCAGGTTTCCTGGGGATAGGTTTAATAGTATCAGGGGCCTTCCACACCCACTGAGAGATCAACTGAATGAGCTCGTCAGCAGGTGGAGTCACCCAAGTGGTAGAGGGATTTTGGGACTTTCAGTCACCCCTCTGTTTCAATAATTCTAGGATGTCTCCAAAGGAGACATCAGGGAGTGACCTCAGGGATGCCTCCCTTCATCGATGTCAGTGTGTTCAGTGATCAGTTTCTCGGGGGAATCTAAGTGCTTCCTTTTGCACTTTCTCTTCTTAGGGTTCTCCTCAGTGGGGTGATGTGAGATGGTATCAGAAGAGAATTATTATCTGGGACTCCTGCGGTCTCGGCACCCACTGAGTGGGAGTGGGGGTTGAATATCTGGGTGTGAGAATGAAAAAGAGACACTTGCTCCAAACGTTGAAGGGGCCAACTGTGACTGTGGCAGTCAGTGATCTTTCCATCACCTTAAAAGCTGGCCTTCTTGAAGGCAGCCTGGAGCTGAGAGACTGTCTCAGAACCGTGGTCACTCCCGCTCTAAAGAGACAGCTTCTGAGACCGAAGCTGGAACCGAGCTGATCTGTGCCGATGCTCCAGGGTGCAGAGAAGGCTCTGAAAAAATTGGAGTCGACTTTTACCCCCCAGAGCAAACAGGACAGACTTGGCCCCGAGAGGTCTCCAAATCGACTAAAGACCTCTGAGGAAGAACCGGTTCTGAATACAGGGATAACGCCGGAACAGATGCAGTCTGTGCCAGGCTGCTAGGAGCCGAGAACTCTAATACTTCAGATGAAGTCAGAGGAGGAAAAAATGGAGGGGTAATGGAAGGTTAGGTTCCCATACCAGAGGGGGCTGTGCCCAAAGAGTTATAAGACAATCCTCTCGCCCAGAGTTATCTTATTCACCAGCCTTTCCACATTATCCTCGGTTAAGCTCTTGGTGGAATGGATATAAAGGGTGGAAGGTGATTTAGGCCTTACCAGAAAAGATGAAAGCAGCCTTCCTAAAAAGGGGTCAATAGAGGGTGAATATGAGATTCTCAGAAGACTTGTAATGGATGGCTCCTCAAGTTGCTAACTCCATGCCGAAGTAGTCGGCAATGAAGGAAGCGTCTGCGCTGATAATTTTGGTGTCAAATATTCCAAATAATCCTGCACTGAAACACTGGGGTGTTGAAGACGTCTGTTTCAATAAACTCAGTTCGATAGGTCCCTTCAGGACTGAAGTTTTAGTAGTGCAGTGAGTCAGTTCCAAAGGAAATGAAGACTTAGTCCCTTTCAAGGATGGTGCTGAAGAAGTAGACTGCACCAAATAGGCTTCTCTTTTTTGGTTTCTCCAAAGCTTTCGAAGATGATGAAGGGGAAGACACATCGGCCTTACTCTTGGCTTTCTCAGAACCAGATAAAGCTTCACTAAAGGCTGATGGAAGCATACCCTTCAAAATAAGTTTTTGTCATTCTACTACTGCCCTGTGACTGAAACTATGACATACTGAGCAGTTTTCTTAAAGGTGAACAGGGCCCAGGTAACACACAACAAACAGAGTCTGACATCAGGATTTTGTGCCCATGTTTCTCGCATCTTTTGAATACACTGGGGGACTTCAAGTTTATCAGCCATACTGAAGAGACTGCGTGATTTTTATTAATGGTGTCAACAGGCCAGCTATGAACACACACACACACACACACACACACAAACACACACACACAGAAAGGGCTTACAAACAGGAACACTCACTGTAATAAGAAATGCATACTTTTTAACAGAAGGAGAAAGCAGCAGGAAGAAAAACTACCAACAATGATGGTTCAGAATACACCTAGATGTATGGAAAGGAGGAGGAGGACAGGACAATTTTCAAAGGGTAAGTTAATGACTAATAAGCAATAAATAAGTAGAAAACTTTCAAAGGTTGTAAATAATTAAATAAAGCAACACTTCGCTTGATAGTATTGGCAAACGTGTCTGTCATAAAGAGTGGCAAACGAGATCTGAGGTAACTAGGAGAGGAGCATTGTAGGTTAGGGTTAAGCTTGAGCATTTTTGGCTGACGTGAGCTGTAGTAACAGGCAAGTCAGTTCCGAAGCTTGGAACTGTGCCAATATGTCAAGGATAAAATGAAAACTGACAACATTAGATCTCCAAGTATCTCCTCATTTCATGAAAACCCCCCACTGGCTCCTCCAATAAAAATACATAATTCACTCTGGCAACAGACTCAGAAAAAGAAAACAAAAACTGCTCCAAGGGAGATGGAGCATATATGCTTTCCCCTAATTTAGAGTCCTAGTCTTGGGGACCCACATGAGTGGGAAAGCTGTCTCTATCAATAGTGCCCACTTCTGAGTGGCTAGTTTTAGGATGTTCTGCATCACAACAGTGCTCATGTAAGGATTTTTGAACTCTGGGATCAAATGCCTGCAATAAACCCCTGGCTAAGGAAAGAATATGATATCTACTACTAGTGTATCCTTACAAGACCAATGTCTAAAACTTTTTTCTCCTCCTACGTAAAGCATTTTTGGAAGACCACCAACTGATGGATGGACCTTTATCCTGGGCAAAAGATCTATCTTATAGGCTACCCTGAAAGATTCTCCAGAGCATCTCCCAGACCTAAAAAGGAAGATGGTTCCCCCATGCCCTTATTGAAAACTGGTACAGCTGCAGAGGACAAACCTGACCCCTGGTTTGTGATGGCAGAAGCAACATGAGAGGAACTCAAGATCAGCAGAGGAGCTAAGGAACAACAAATGGCCACTACAGGATCTCCCAGAAGGGGCTGAAACACTGACTGAGCCTGCAGTGACTGCAATGTCTTGATTTTATTAAGTTCTCACTTTAGGTACAGCAGGACTGGAGTGAGAATCTATGCTGTGACGAAGGTAAGCAGTGCTGGAAAGATTCAAAGTAACTTGCCACAAACTATTCATGCACACCTACACTTCCCCACACAGTTCCAAAACTAAGGTACATAAAATCCCTTATTGAATAGTAGTTCCTTTCCCTGCATTGCCGTGACTGAAAACCAGTGCCCAGGTAAGGTGACACAAAGTGCAAACGCAGTATAGGCAATGTTGGTCGTCATAACACTAAGTAAAACCCAAACACTCAGACTCAAAAGTTGCAAAAGCAGTACACTAACAAAAAATGCATCCTATCCCTTAAAAAAAATGCATCCTATCCCTTAAAAAAAAAAGACTTTTAGTCGCAAATTTAAAAAAAAAATATATATATATATATATATATATATATATATATATATACATACAGATATAGATATAGGCTCTAATCTTGAAAACGGCAATGAATTATGTGTGGAAGGATTCCCCAAAAGGGACATATCCACCAGAAATGAAGCGGAAGACCTGCTGCTCCTGAGAAGCTCTTCAGTTGATTCCTATGTAGAGGTAAGAAAGTACCAAAGTTACCTTCTTCTGGCTGTTATTTACCTGACTGGTATGATAACTGGAGGCAAGCCAGTTTAAAGTACATCTTGAAGGACAAAATGGAGGGCAGATGGGTAAAGTCAGAGCTGAATTTATCAGTAGGTTTGCTATATCTTCAGCCTCTGTGAATGATGTTCCCTAAACTATCAGTTCAGCGCTTTGCTATGTTGTGCTTTTCAGATTACAAACTTGCTCAAAAAAGGCCTTGTGATTGTCTTTACCTTGAATAGCTATTTTTGTCTCACACTTGGGCTTTGGTAGATTTTATTAAGCTCCCGAGTTGTTTCAGTGACAAGGGATTTATCATTTTATGAGTTACTTATCTTACTTTTGGTCAAAATTCTCTCTTTCTGGTAAGGTAATCGAGAAAAGATGGACAGCTGGAGTGCTCTCTGCCATTTTAGCCACTGCACAGACATCAGCATCCTCAGAGTGAGAAGGGCTTGTAGGGAGTGAAGTTTCTTGTTCAGGATGTGAGCACTGATCATTAACACCTTCATATTTTCCTTTGATTGCTTCATTATGTTGGTAGGTTTACCAGGATGGCATTACCTGAAAAAAGCACTGTAGGGATGGGCAATGTTTTTGCAAATAAAAGAAACCCTAGAAACTCTTCAGTGTCAAAATCTTCATCCTGTAGTGAGGAAACAGGAGTAAGACAGTCCCAGTCTAAATCCAGTTCCTCAGACTAAGAATTAGAATCTAAACAGGGAAAAAATATTTTTTCTCGTCCTTTGAGGAGGAAAATAATCGCTCAATGAATGAAACACTGTCAATCCTTTTGCCAAACCCCAGACAGTTATCGGCTTCAGGAAAGGAAAAAAATGTACAGACTTATGCTCTGTTTTCAAAGAAGACTCCCAGAAAAGGAGCAGCTCAACAAGAAGTCCCTACCTTAGGGGAGGGTTTCCTCAGTGCAGTATAGTGACGGAGAACACCTGGTACCCTGCAAGGATGATTCATGCCTTTCCTAGCAAAGGCAACTTGTACAAACACAGTGGACGTGCATAAGCCCCAGAATCCAAGGTGGCTCCTCAAGGAAGAACACCAAAGGGATCAGGAGAAAAAGATGAGTGGTCTAAGGAACTAATGGCCACAACAGTCACTCACAAGCAGTTGATGCAAGGCAGGAGCTAGATTAAAGACCAAAGCTTCTCAGAAGACGTCTCTTCTTATGGCTCAGAGAAGGATCAATAGCCTTAGTGGGAGACTGGTCCATGCCCTAGCCACAAAATGAGGCTCATAAGTGGAAAGAAGAACTAAGAAGAATCAGTGGTACGTTCTGACTAAAAATATACTGAAATAAAATTATTAGTGCCAAACACCAAATACACTTGACCTATTCCCTCGTGACAAGTTGATGTGTAGGCAGTACATTTCCTCTAACAAAAAAATAACAAAAAAATGACAAAAAAAATAGGAAACCCCCACAGTGTGTCAGGATGAGGTTACAGCAAAGAATAGTAATGTGATAAGAGGTCAGCGTAGCCAAGATGGCTTGGTCACAATTTCTGATAGAAAAACAAATTTTTGTAAAAAAATAAACAAACAGATTACCCCAGCAACTAAAGTATAATCCCCACAGAAATAAAACTGAAGTAAAAATGGTTATTTTTACCAAAAAAAAAAAACAAAAAAACAAACATTCGCTCATCAAAGTTCAACAATAAAACCTATGCCCTGTTAATTTTCTTTTAACAAGTCTTCAGAAATATAAGAAACACCATTTATTCAAAAGAATAAAACACTTTTCTACTAAAATCATTTTGTGGAAGGTAATCTCCAATGGGGAACTTCACTGCCCAATTCAGATGGAGCACTAGCTTCGGCGGCAAGAAAATTCTGAAGTGTTGGCAGTCTAACCTCTGATTTTACTCTGAATTTGTTGCGCATTCCAGTGCCTAGGGCATGTAAACGCAATCCTAAATGTCTGGAAGCTGTCCCGCTCACCCAGTTCTTGGAAGGACACTCCATGACGCTTGAGGCTACTGCAGCAGTGATCTAATGCTACATATCTCAAAGCACCTACATCATCAACCAACTCAAATAAATGAAAGAATTGACTGAAAATATATGGCATACTCACTATGATGCAATATGTACATAAACTGTAGCAAACAAAAAATGTGCAAGGCCCTTGCTGCAGGAAGATCAAGGGTAGCCAAACTTGGATACATCAACTGAGTGGGGTCACCAGGTCAAAAAACTCAGTTAAGAAGATGGAGTTTGTGAATTCCCAGTTGCTGGGAGTCGGTCCCTCCTATCTCGCTTAGGAGTACAAGCCAGTGTCTGATGACTAAAGATCTTCCTTAAAAAGGACATTACCAGTTGTAACTGGCATGGATGGTCCTCAGAAGTGTAGGATGTAATTACCTTTAAAAGTTGAAGTTTCAATCTATGATTTCCATCCTAATAAGTACATGGAATCCTTAGCAGTTGTAATTTAAGTTTAAGTTAGAACATATACACAAGATTTACCTGCATGTCCTTACAAGGACATGTTTCAGCTTGACAACAATACTTTAAACAAATATAGCCGTGCATCATAGTTGAAGAAGAAACTCTGGTTGCCGTAATTCTTTTAATAGTTGAGAAATGTTGTCACAGTGTGGTAAATCTTGTGTATATGTTCTAAGTGAAACTGAATTACAACCTCTAGGAATTCCACTTACTAATAAGGATGGAAATTAAACTGAAACTTCAGCTTTTAAGGGTGATCACATCCTACACTTGGGAACCATCCAAGCCTGATACAACTGGTAACATCCTTTTAAGGATGACCTCCAGTAATCAGACAAGAGTTTGTACTCCAAAGCGAGCCAGGAGGGAAAGACTCCCAGGCCAACTCGGAATTCACAAACTCCTTCAACTTTATAACTAAGTTTTTTCGACCCGCTGACCCCATTCAATTGAGGTACCCAACTTTGGCTAGCAGAGTTGTTTTCTTCAACTACAATCCATGGCTACTTTTGATTAACTAAAAAAAGTAATGTTTGCAAGCTGAAACATATACTTGTAAAACGAGCAGGTAAATCCTGTGTATATGTTCTACATGAAACTTAATTGCAACTTCTAAGGATTCCACATTTTTATAAAGACAGAAATCATCAATTGAAACTTTGGCTTTTAAGGGTGACCACATCTTACAGTTCTGAGGGCCATCCAAGTCAGATACAACTGGTGATGTCCCTTTTAGGACAACCTTCAGTCAGACACGGGCTTGTACTGCAAAGTAAGACAAGAGGGACTGACTTCCCAGGTGACGTATATAAATCTAAACTGTAAATAACATTGTTTGCACTGTATCAGGTCTTTTTTTTTACTAAAC
>NC_056747.1:379566042-379721829 GCF_019279795.1 Protopterus annectens | reverse complement strand
TGCCTGTATTAGGCAAGGCTCATAAGGCAAACCCACATCCATTTGTATCACAAAGGATGAGGAAGTAAGAGTGATGCTACTCAACACCGGAAGTCTAGACCTAAGGATGCACGCACTCGAAACCCTACTTAACATTCTGGACATCGATATCTGTGCAGTAACATGAACCTGTTTCAGGTTTCACAGGAGCACACCAGTACTACCAAGTTATAGCTGTTACCATTCTTGTCGGCCCCAACACTTGAACAAGGGAGAGAGAGTATCAGTATTCAATGCAGATTCCCACGCCTCCACATTGGTGGCACAGTACAACATAGGTGTTAGGCCAATGAGTACAGAAGACGTAGTTGGGGACCTGGGGAAGAAACATGGTAGCAGTCTGTCATTTGTCAACCACATGGCCAACGTGGATTGAAAGACATGTTATATAGCCCAGCTAATCATGAGGGATTCACATGTATGGCAGGGGGGGTCATTGTGCCTCTTTACTCATCCATCATAAGGCCTATCATTGTGTTCAATGCACCTTTTGGGATGTACCTAACCAGACACCTACAGCAACTGGTACAGGACAACAGTACCTCATCAAGGGGATGCAATGGCTCACACAGATGTCATATGCTGCCCAGGTAAAGTAAATCCAGCTGGACTCAGTGGCATACTGCCTGTTCAGAGGCAATCTGTGCGTGCCATATACAGCCATGTCCTACCCAGCAGTAATGAACATGCTGCACCTCAGGCAATCAGAGTCCCATACAGCCACATGTTCAGGAGAGCTGGACCTCAGCACTGACATACATGGACATGCTGGAGGGGCATATTCCTAACCGAGAGGCTCCCTTCACTCTGTAATGAGCTCACACTACTGGTTAGGCAGAGTCCCTCATTGACTCTCTTCCATAGGAATCTGGATGAGTGGATGGAGATCATAGTTGTACCCCAGGTATCACTTCTATGTCACTGTTAGACAGAGGCACAGTATACTAACGTTGGACAAGGGCATAGCAGCATAACTTGTAATTGGGTGGCGAAAGACAAACACATTCTACTAGGCTTACCAATGCCCTAGGGCAAATAGCCTAGTATGAATCTATGAACATGTGTGTACTGCTATAGTACTTCTGCCATATGTTGCATGTGTGTGTGTTGTGGGGGATGCACAGGTAATGTCCGGATACTTCTGCACAGGCGACACGTCTGACACATTCTGGGTGTTCATCCCTACATACTGGATGTGTGTTGCCATCCAACCCTGTGATGTGGACACACATTACTCAGCCTGGATATACATATCCGAACAACACCACAAGCACAGTACACTACCTTGCTATGTATGCATGTAATTACACAGTTATTCACTAGTTATGACAGTGATGCTTATCCATGCAGCCCATTGGGCCAGTGGAAGCCACACAACACACCGCCAGCACCTTTGCATATGCTTACCACAGACATCCCACATACTGCATGTACTGTGCACACACATATCTAACCCAGAACAACTGCACACCACTTATTAGTCCTGTCCAGTGGACTACAGATACAGGCATATTGTATAACAATAGTAGGAGGCTACTGCAGCAGAGGGCAGATTCACATGACGGCAAGGCATCTGTGGTCAGCAGTGTTAAGATGCTTCACATTCACCAAATGCACAGATATTGGCAACATTGTTGCAGACAGTTTAGGTGCAGGTACCCCCCCATTCTCCTACACATGTGGTATTAATTATCCCAGATGACTGTCACCTCCCTATCCTCTCACATGTCCAGGTGAGAGCCACCCTCATCATTGCAGAACACATAGCATCACTGTTACGAAATGGTATCCCTGGATGTGTGCTACATTCACCCCTGGAGGACAAAGCACCACATGACAGACTGATATTAATCCCTGGCCATACTACAGGATATGTACCTGAACTGTGCCATACATACACAGTGGTCCCACACCAATGAGGAGGAACCTCTACTGACCCTGGAACTACTGCATCATATGCACAACTGGCCTTGTGTTCTAAGCTATGGAAGTGTTAAGTATGGGCAACATGTACAGCAATATTACATATGTTTATATTTCAGGACTATGTACACACAACCTATCTCATGGACATACCTATAGATAGTGAACTATGATACATTTGGAGGTGTCACAGTATACACAGGATTAACCTGCTACTTTGCATTACCTGTGTTTGTGGCAGCTGTTGCTGTGCCAGTGGTGCTTGTTGCTGCTTGCTGCTTGCTGCTTCCTGTTTGCTGCTTGCTGCTGCTTTTGCTGCTGGCTGTCCTTATATTTGTTTGATTTCTCTCTCTGTCTCTCTCTCTCTCTCTTTCTCTGTAGGTTTTGTGCAATGAATGTATTGCATGAGTGTAGTGTGGGTACTCAATGCTTTTGTAGGTATCTGCATAGGTCCATGTGATGGCCTCTGCACCAATTGTAAGGCAGCATTTGCTAATTGCATGCAGCCAGGTGTGTACTGATTGCATGTCTCACTGTGATTTCAGGACACTGCTATAAAAGGGTATGTGAGATAGGCGTTGCCCTTTCAGACTGTAGGGGGTGGACCATGCTGGTATGCTGTTGACAGTGTTCTGTGAGTGTGAAGGTTAGTACATCTCCCATGCTTCATGCTGTGTTGTAGATTCAGGTTGCTGCATTTCTCTTGCCTGTTCCCTGTAGTGAGTGTGTATGCATACTGACACCTACAACTATATGTCATATGTATTGCTATATAAATATATATATATATATATATCTGTGTACATATACATACTTTCATATATGTACATTAGCTGACATTATTGGGTACAAGCTAACAATTAGCAGGGCTGTTTCTGTTAACACTACAGTAGTATGGGAATCCAGTAACTGGGACTATAAAAGTCTGCCTGACATGCTTCGGGTAGTAGACATACTATATTGCCTTTATCTTCATTCCTACTATTACATGTTCCACTTATTTAGCACTATATTCCTGTATGAGAGTCATGGCTTAGTGGTAGGTCATACAGACTAGTGTTACAATGGTCTTGTGGTAGGGCCTACTAGTATGCTTATATTCTGCTTTTGACTTGAGTATAGGGCCTATCAATCAAAGTGCTGGAGGCACCTTTAAGCAGTTAAAGGGGTTAGTAGGTCTCACAGGAGCCAGGCTGTGTTGCAGATTCTGGTTGCTGCATTTATCTTCACTGTTTCCTGTAGTGAGTGTGTATGGATACTGAAACCTACAACTATATTTCATATGTATTAATATATATTTATATATATGTATGTATAGATATACATACCTTCATATATGTACATTACCTTACTTTATTATGTACAAGCTAACAAGTAGCAGGGCTGTTTCTGTTAACACTGAACTAGTATGGGAATCCAGTAATTTGGCCATTAACACTCTGCCTGACATGCTTCGGATAGTACATCTCCTATATTGCCTTTATACTGATTCCTACTATTACATGTTATATTTATTTTAGCAGTGTGTTCTTGTAAGGCAGGCATGGCTTAGTGGTAGGTCATACAGACTGATGTTACCAAGGTCCTGGGTTCGAGACTGACAGTGGGAATTTATTTTTCTTTGCAAACTTTCAAACTGAGTACAGGACCTGTCAATCAAAGTGCCATAAAGGCACTTTTAAGCACTTAAAACCAGGTCTGCGCTTGCTGGAGCTCACGATGCGCACTGGCGGTGAGCTCCGTTAACACAAGTGCACACCCGCGCTAATTTCTTTGAAAGAAAAGAAAAAGGGGTGACAGGAAAGTGGTGAAAAAGGGGTCACAAAGAGGGTAAGACAGTAGGGAAACAAGCGTGGGATTTGCAGGAGGGATGTAGGTACGGCCCATAGATGCCCATGTCTTTGGCAGCAATAGCTGTGCATTTCCATGTATTTTGGTGAGACATTGGAAACCTTTCACCCCTGAGAGAGGTGTCAGGACAACATTAATATTTGTTGTAGAGCCAATTGTAATTAACTGTTTCAATGTCAAGCAGACATGTGTGCGACATGGACAGCTATGTATGGGGCGTAATTGTTTTATGGGTACAGAGTGCCCTTTTTTTTTTTTTTCCAGGTGAGAGTGGTATGTCAGGTGAAGGAAGACAGTATAGCTGGGGAGGTAGGTTGGGTAGGTTAACAGATAAGACAGACAAGACGCATACAGGGGCGGTGTATGACACACGTGTGGGGGGGGGGTTACACAATTGACGGGGACGGAGGTTGGGATATCCAAGATGCATGAGCCCACAGATGGCAACAGTGGAACCGATATCCCCACCCATAGGCAGTTGCCACTGTTCCTTCACAGCCCAGGACGGGGCTGTGCTGGGGGCTGCGTAGGCGGGGCAACGGCCGGGGCCGTTAGCTGTGCCACACGAGCCTCGAGCTGGCGTAGGGGCCCAAGTACAGAGTCTTGGATCTCCCTTCACACCACAGACCGGACACCTTGGAGGGTGAGTGGATGAACCCCTCCGGCCACACTTGCAGAGGCGGGACGTGGCCCCATCCCCTGCAGCGCTTCCACCCGAAGGTGGCACAGGGCCACCGGAGGGGGGTCCGGCCAGGGCACTGGTGCCAGGTGCAGTCGCCAGCTGAGGTGGGAGAGGTGGGTCCGCTGGGACCTGCCTTCCCAAGCATTCTAGGTTTGTGAGTAGTTATGTTAGTTTGGGTTAGTGGCATTTTATTCCATTCAGATTAGTTGTAACAGCATGCATTGGTATTCCCATCAAACAAACACCCAGATATTAACACCATTGAACAAGGGGCATATCAATATCACATGCATTATTTGAACAGAAATACACAGTCAAACAACATGCAGGGTTGATTAATGGCAACAGGCCATCAAATTTGCAGGTATGAACAGGGCACATGCACAAACAGACATGCATATATTTTTGAAACGGACAAATGTCCATGATTAATGAAATGTTCACATACCATTATTTAGTGGGTGTTGTTATATGGAATTATAGGGTTGGGTGGAGATAGAAAGTGATGACACATTCATATGTTACACATTGATTTACATTTGTAATAGGTACACAATTAAGTTGAGGCTGATGTTTCAAAATAATTTTTATTTGACTGTCATGCTACACCTGTTACAAATACATCACTATCCTACTTATTTTGAATCTGATCAGATACATCATCCTGCTACACTTTGATGACAGGACAGGGGACAACTATGGCTGTTTAGTCTGTCAGATAATCATTCATTCTATCTGCAAATTGTTTACTGTGATCACCATATATAGAATTTGGCCTAGACATTCCAGATTCTGACACACTGAAATCAGTTTGGGATATTAAGATGTACTTCCTACATGCATTTAGTTCTGTAGAAACACACTGGGGCTACTATATTCAGGGGTTATTACTACTTTATTTATTCATACATGACCCTTTCTGTCACTCTCACACATCCTGCAACTTCACAGTTCAGGTTGGTACTTCTAGGCTTTGTTCACATGTTAGACTGGTGGTGATTCAAACACTTTCCAACAGCCTCACTTCTGTCATGATTCAGCATTTCAACAGGGGATATATCTCACATATGACTACCTCAGATTCTGAAGCTGTACTCTTGAGACTACTGCAGGTTACACTATATTTAATTCATGGTGGGACATCTGTATTACAGCACTGTTTAATTCTATCAATTATATTTCCAGTTACACTTGCATACTGATGAACTTGTTGCAGCCATACCTGCAGACTTAATTTCTGCTTGCACATTATATTACTTTTAATCAATACACTGCAGTGTTCTGATACATGCTACAGTATAATATTTATTTACAAGTAATGGGTGGGGTTACTAACCTGCATGGTGGTGCAGCCGCACCAGCCTACGGGCATATATCTCGCGGTTCGCAGAGCGGACACCTGCAGCTGTAATACGAAATAAGTAATATTGGACTACACATCTCCATGGTATCAGCCAGATGAAATCCTTACATACATAAGCAAAATGTAACTTACTCAGTAGTGGGGCATTGGGCATATCCCGGGCCTCCTGGATCCATTCGGTCAACTGGTCTTGCTTGCGTCGCTTCAGGTCCGCATGGTGGTGACAGACCTGCTCACCAGTGCGTGGAATGCCAGTAGCACTGGTCAGATCACGAGCCAACTGGTCCCATGTCTCTGCCCTATACGCTCCCCATGAGACCTGGCCCTGCATGAGTTGGGCCTCGTGATGATGGACAAGGAGCCAGACCATGTATCTGGACTCCTCAACGCCCCAACGCTGTGCTCGAAAGCAACGTCCCTCACCTACTCCACTCATTCTGACTGCAGGTCTGTTCTACAATCGTTTCTGCTGTGTATTCCCGCCTATGGGGCTTATATATGCCGATTTTCCCGCACATTTCTCTGATTGGCCGTTTTGGAATTGTATCTACTTCACTGAAAATGCTTTATCATGCTCCATTCTGGATTTTATCCCATATATATGCTATTTCTGCATTTCTAGGTATTGCTGTCATGGCTTAGTGGCTTAGTACCTTGACTCTAGTGCATGGTAATCCTGGGTTCGAATCTGGCAACTGATTTTTGATTTTCCTGACAGAAATGAGTTGAGACCTGTCAATCAAACATGCCAAAAGCACTTTTAAGCACTTAAAAGCAGGTCTGCGCTCGTTTGCATGGAGCTAACGCATGCGCACTGGCAGTTAGCTTGTGGGAGCGGCGCGCAAACGGTGTGCGCTGGGATAAACCTTAATTGGCTAGTGACACACATGTTCAGCTAAGCACAGCTAGTTGCAAACAGTTTCAGCCTGTTAAACCGGTGCTTAGCAACGGGCACGCAGTTTGCAGCTTTTTAAACACTACTCAGCTACGGGCAGTCTGTCTCACAGCAGCTTAGCTATGAGTACATTTCTGACTATTTTTATTATTGTGTTACTTCAAAATATATGCTCCATTTCATTCCATTTTACAAAAGGGAATACTTTTACATTTGTACAATACTGTCAGGGGGCTTTTTAGTGCTTATTTACAAAAAAAAAAAAAAAAAAGGTTGTTGTGGGGGCTCGAACCCTGCCTGCCTACTCTTAGGCCAGCAACTCTACCGCTAAGCTATTACTTCTTGGCTTACTTTGCATATTTAGTTCTTATATCCTTTTCCACTGACTGCTAACTGCAATTGCGCTAGTAGCACACCCGCGCACACGAGCGCACACAGTAGCAAACATTTACGGGGTTTAAAAAAAATAAAACAGGTTTTAATTTAATTTTATAACATCTCTTCACTTTATACACTGATAGTCTGTCGGGGTATGTGTTGTGTAGTGTGTTTATTCACATTTCCATGGCCTCTCTCGTGGCTGTTTACTTTCAGCCATTCTCGTCTTCCGGGGGCGTGTCCGCTTGCAGGGCTTAGCATACAGAAACGCCCCCTACTCTCTTATACGGACCGTGTAAGAGTTACTAGTGTGATTCAGCATACCTCATGCATATGCATGACATGCTGACATCACACCGTTTAACTGCAGCCTCCGTGTAAGAGTTATAACTCTTACACAGAGGCTTCGTGAATCTGGCCCATTAAGTTTGCATAAACCTTTTCTTAGATCAAAGAAAATGAATAAACTAAATCATATCAAATAAATTATAACAAATAAATAAAAAAAAGAAAGAACACATATTAAAGGTATTCTTGAGGGCTTTAAAATATTTTATGAAAATATAAAGAATACAAATAACCTAGATAATAATGATACAGTTGAAAAGTTTCTAAGGGAAAACATAAACAAATTATAAATTAACAAGTGGACAAATAAAGAGTGATACACCATCCACTTTAACAGAAATAAAAGAGCAAATAAAGTTTAAGTACCAGGTTTAGATGGTCTTGCACCAGAACTATATAAAATACTACTGGATGATGCAGTTAAAATATTAGATAATGTCTATAGAGAAAAAAAAACTGCTCTCAAGTCATCCATCATAAAAATATTCCATTAACTTACCTAGTTTAAAATAATATAAGGATTCTACAAAGTATTCAACATACAGACAATAACTCTTGTGCTTATGTTAAAATAGGATCCTTTATTTCTAATTCTTTAGATCCAATATAAAACAATAATGGTATCAAAATAAAAGATTTTGAACTAAAATACTCTTTGTTGATATTTTACTAACAATAGGAAATATAAAAAAATCATCAGGCCATATAATTAGCTATACAAATCAGTCAGAAGAAATCTTGAAATTAGGATTTAATCATAATAAAGCAAGTGCATTTATTATTTTTTTTTTAATCATAAAAAAACTATTCCAACTACAACTGGAAAAGCATTCAAATGAAATACCTTGGCATAACCATTACGTCTAATAGTCAAGAAATGATACAAACATTCAACATGCAGTTAAAATTTTGTTTATTCACAAATCGGAACAATTTTTTTTATAATGGAAGAATGGTTAATGCTTATTAAGATAGTAATTCTCCCTAAAATATAATTTGTCTTATGATCTTTAGTACTATAATCCCCATCAAAAAAATTGATGAAGACGATAAATCATATTCTACTTAAATGTATGGGCATCCTAATATATCAAGTTTCCTTTGATTGGTAGAGAAAAGGTTGGGATAATGTCGGAACAGGATTTCTTTATATTCAATTGTACGCTACTTCAACTGTAAAAGTTATAGTGTTGTGGATAAATTCATCTTAGAATGGAAACAAATACATCAAAAAAATATTAGTTAAATATATCACAACCAGTCAAAAACAAATAGTACCGAATAGTTTTATCTGGTTATTAAAAGATTTTTGTGCCAATGATACTACACCTTCTCAAATCTCCTATTTAAATAACATTGTTTCCTCTTGCCAAAAGATCCCATATTCTAACCATTGTACCAAATACTTACTTTTTTTTCTGCGTTTCCAGTTGTATAAACAAATTACTGCTTAGAAACTCAACTTCAACAAAATGCTAGTAGTGAAACATTTAATATACTTTATTGCCACTGATTCTTAAATGGCACTGATATATATATGTATGTATGTATATATATATATATATATATATATATATATATATATATATATATATATATATACTGTTTAAAATTTAAGGCCCACATGCAATCAAGATTCTGAGAATTGGTTAATTTTATAAATATTTTGAGACTTTGTGAACCCAGATAAATAAGATATTTAACTAAGAAATTGCCCCCCAAATGATTAGAATTCTTAATAAATATTAATAATAATGCATTGCAAAAAATCATATTTGTCACAAATTTATAAAATTTCACATATTTAGACAATTCCTATTGGAACTACTTCAACAATTAATAACGAAGATTTCTCTGACGAATATAAGAAAATATTAATCTACAGATAAAAATACATCTTCATTATACAGGAAAATATTCACATGGAAATTTTTACACAGAGCTTTTGTCACTCCTAATAAAATTACAATTATGTATAAATCAAATAGAATTAAATCCTGGCTATGCAATTCTGAAAGAATAGCTGATTGGACATGTATGATATATGAATGTGAAGTCATCTCCTCTTTTTGGAAAGAAATTAATAACTTTATTCAAGCTCTATGGCCAGACATTTACAATATTTCTAAATCTTTAGTTTTATTTAATGCTGTGATTCCGGAGATAATTCCAAAAATCCAAGTGCCTCTTTGGTCTATTCTTGCTATAGCCAGAAAAGTAATCACTAAAAAATGGAAAAGTATAGTTACCCCCTCTAGTGCTAAATTTATTAGTATGGCAAATATTGTTTGCACTAGTAAACTGCATATTATAAAGATGAGAACTTCTAATATTACACATTCATATAAATCTTGGCTTAAACATTTGCTTGAAAAATATTAATTGCTGTTGATGTATAACTGATATATTGATCAGCTGTGGAACTATATAAACAGGTGTTTGTTTTGTAACTGATTTATTGTTTTAAAACCAAATAAAAAATGCCTAGTCCTTAGGTCTTTATGACACCTGAATGCATACACATGGGTAGTTACTTAAAGCTGGTTTCAATGTACTGATATGTACAACACCATGGCATGGAAGAAGTGTTGTCACTTGTTCAGACCATGTGGGAGTGGCAAAGGAGTGCATGTATTTATCCTCTCACCAATTACCTTGCACAAAATCCCCCATCCCATTGACTGTGAATTCCTACATGTCAGTCACACTAAATAAATCCAATCGGCACATTACTGGCAACTGTACAGCCTCCACCCCCCACCCCCACCAGTGTCTCATAGTGATGAAGTTGAATTCTGTACCTATTAATCCCAATATGCTAATACCAAGTGACTTTAACTACTCAACTATTAATGGAAATCTTATACAACAAATGGTAACCAGGTCCAGTGGTTCTTCAGTTTTATCGGTATCAGCTCCCTAGATCAAAGAGCCTAAGTTCCCACCAATACTGACAACATATTTGACCTTGTCTTTTTATTATAAATGCTGTCTATCTGTATACTTATTAATGCCATTCCCTTCTTGATCAAAATTTGATCATTAAACCGTCATTCTCTCACTCAAAACTAATACCATCTCTATTCAATAAATCTACCATATTCAGACATAACTCTGGAGCTAACCTAATACCCCTGCCTGAGGGTCTGAAGAAATACAAAACCACCCTCCCTCACTTACTCACAATGCACCTCTGACTTGCATGCTCATCTAAACCACAGTATAGGTAACTGCATCCTCATCTAAACCACAGTATAGATAACTGCATCCTCATTATGCAAAGTACAACGGGAAATTCAAAAATACACATTAACGACAGTACTCCCATAAACTTTACAATAACAGGGAAAAATACTACTTCATTTAAAAGACTTCTATACCTCCCCCCCATAAGAAGGTATTTAGGCAAGTCAGCAAAGTGTTCAAGCATGCCATGAGAAAGACTAAGGATATGAACTGAAAATAGGCATCTATTCCAAGGATAGCAAGGACTTTTTTAACCAAGTTAAGCGCATTAGAATTAAGAGCTAATACTGCAGTGATCACTGGTCAAATGGCTCTACCTCTTCTTATACTGAAGCCACATTCAATGTACCAGCAGACAAATTCAGTTCCAATTTCTCCCCTCGCACTCACCCCCATGTTCTCCCCTTGAGACACTAAACTAAACGCACTCCTTCATGGAACAGGTCATACAAGTCATATCTGAAACCAAAACCAACTCGATGGTCCCAGACAACATACCAGGCTGCCTCTTAGTTAATACAAAAGTACAAAGATACAGAACCAGTCTCTAAACATTTCATTCTTAATATTCCCATCAGATTTCTACTTAATCTCAGGAGGACAACCTTCATGGTACCACTACACTACTGTACTATTAACGTCATCAGCATCACTTGTAAAATCATGGATGTGTCGATCAACATCATAAACAAAAAATTCATCTTTGTGAAAAGCAGATCCTGCCTTCTTAATGTGGTTGTCTTCTCTTACAATGCAACAGCTGCCACTGAAAAAGACCATTCTGCCTGTACTGCCACCTTGCTATGGCCTATAAGGTCCAATGGTAGCATTACTGAAGGACTTGCTAGACTACAATAGCTAGCTCGGTAGCTTAACATGGATATAGCCCTGAATATGTCACGGGTGACAGTAGATGAAACAGCAACTTGGGTGTCTGCAGGAGCTGGTGGATGAGGCTGGGAACGAACAGATTACTGTTGGCTTGCTCATTCAGGGGGTATTGCTCTAGTTCACCACATGGGTGATACCTAGTGGGAGCACATGGTGTTCACTCTGAGGAGCTGCAGCCTAGTGAGCCCATGCTACCATGGGCAAGCCACACAGTAGAGCCAAAGGAAATTCAGCATGCGGAGGCATGTTTCCCCTCAGAAGGCACCTAAACCAGAGCTTGAAAGAGTGGTCACAGGCAGTATTCTAGTGGAGGGAAAGGCTGGCCTGCTCCCTACCACTCAGCTCTCGATGCAGTGCAGATTAGCTCATGGAGGATACTCAACAGGAATAAATGAGCTGTAGGTTCTTACCTTACCTAAGGATTCTCAGCTTCTGCTGCCACAGAAAGAAAAGGCCAATTAGGTGCAGGTAGAGGAGCCATCTGGATCTACAAGCAGTGGGGGTTAAAACAAACAAAGAAAACACCTTACTAGTCTGATAAAACCCTTCATTACCCACTGTAATGCAAATTGGCTCTACAAATGAACACAGTGGCGGTCAGTAGTACCGTTTAATTTAAAAGGCACATCATTCATTGCATCAGACAGGACTCTATCCTGGGCTTCCACATCTCAATATCTACTTCTCCATTCTGAAAACCAATGTAAAGGATCTATGCTTAACTATATCGGCTGATGAATGTAAACTAGATCTTACAGCAGACTCCTCCATGGGCATTCATATCCTCCAAGAAAAAATGCCAGAAACAACAGTGTACCAATCACGGAATTAAGCTCAACTTAAAATGTTTAGCTGCCTTCTGGAAATACGTCTATCTTACTGATTACCATAAAACATGACTCTTCTTATGATCATTAGAAATCTAGGTTCTTTCATAGAAACACTATCCTTTGAACATCACAAATCAGTTATAGTTAGGAAATTCTTCTACCCTGCGCAGAAAATTATCACGCATACTTTTTCTCAAGAATGTCAATTTCCTTCTATACTTCCCTCATCACTCAATGCACCATTTGTAATGTATTTCTCTAAACATCTTGTAAAATTAAAAAGATCACAATGTTTTTCAAGTGGGGGGGATCAAAGAGCTACATTCCCTTATCAACCCAAAGAGACTGAAAATCCTCTCACTTTTCTCTGTCACATACTAACTCCTGTGTGGTAAGCTCTGCCTTGCGTTCCAGGCTATAAAAGATCCTGTCTCACTAGACCTCCCCTACCTCAGAAATAGTGGTAATACTAAAAATACTCTTGGAGAGACAGAAGATCCTTACCGAAATTAATTCCCAACCAATGGAAAAAGATCCCCTTGCTTTTTTTGCAAGTCAAATGATGTAAATACAGCAATCACCTTCATGTTCTGCTTTTATAACTGCATGGATGCACAAAGTTACTCCTGTGGTAAACAGTATGGCCCTTGGTGAGCTGGGGGGAGGGGCTGAATCCACTCAAACTCTCTTGGTTGCATGATTAGGATTTATATGATCACCTAAACTGTATGCTTAGTAAGAACCAATGACTATGCACCTGCACCACTTGTATGCAACTATGTAGCAGGCTGCTATTAGAATAATGCACTGTATCAGTATAACAACTGCATTCGCACAGAAAAAAAAAGATACTGGTGAAAACACTTGCCTCATTAAACATGAGCTATATTGCAATTAAACTTGTCTGGAGCTAATAACAATTTTCTTTCAAGCACCAAGTAAAATGAAAAACTGTTTTCCAATAATATTTCACTGCAACCAGATGCAGAGGTGTTCTACGCAAAGTAACTGCAATAATATGTAACAAAATACACCACCAACGACATTTAAACAGGAGACAAAAACGTATGTTTTGAAATGTTCAGAGGTTAACAGGCAGCACATAATATCAGAATAAATGTCTTTAGTCCAAAAAGCTGAGCATATCACAAAATGAGAAGAGTGAGAACAGTGTATGTAAAAGACTAAGGAATTCAAACAGGCAGGTTAACACTTCACTCAGTTTTTAACCGTCTCAAAAGCATTTGTTGCATCTTTCACACAAAAAAGATACTTCAAAAATAGTACCAAGTCTAGCAGGAAACATCAAAAACAGATTACTTTTTTTTTTTTTTTTTTTTTAACGTGGATTTATTTTGCATGTGGGTATCTGACGCAAACTTAATCCTGCAGCCATTCAAGGCAAAACTCTTTTTCCTTACTCATTCTTAACAGTTCAGTTTCCTAACACAAATATGACAAGAGGGGATATCAATTATTTGTGCAGCACAATGAGCTTAGTGGGTTCTTTCTAATAACCAGAGTATCACTTGTTTTGGGAACCTCTGTTACTACAAAGGAAATGTCCCTCAAAACCTCAGTTAGGTTGTGAGCATCAAAATGTTTAGAAGCCCTTCTACCAAATAGTTTCTTTCAGCACTGGACTTCCAGATTAGTTAACTTGTCCTTTACATCTACAGTAGCCTGTAGCTTTATTTCACTGTTTTATAAGCATCTTCAACCAGTATGTCTTCAAAATATGAAATTCTCCTTTCATTCTCGGTTATTATTGTTTGGTTTACACAACAAACTAAGAAGCCATGTTTTTGAGGGCTAGATGCATAGAGAACATAGCCTTCATCTCGACTTTAGAATAATCACATTCTGACCTCACCTTGCGTATAAAGCATTTTTTCTTTTCCTTGATTTTCTTCTATTTTATACCTCTTCATTCCTACATCCATTTGAGTAAATTTACAGTTGAAAATTCATTTTTAGATGCTTGAGCATCCAAGAGATGTATGTTTTTAATGAGGAGCTTGCAGCATCTAAAATAAAGCAGCAGAGACAGATGTTCCTTTATAGCAGTCACAAAGGTAACTACTGGCAAGCTGTCAGTAGCAATTTCAGTGACTGCATAAAATCATATATGCTTATTTCAAGTGAAAATTTAACAAAAAAAAAACAGCAAAAGTAACTGTACAGCAGATTTCTGAAAAGTCAGTAAATACCTAGAAGTGGAATGGACAAGCTATCAGCAGTACTGTGCCAATCTGTAAAATCCCAAAAAATAAAGTTCTTACACTACATGTAGTTGAGACAGTCCTGGCAGTCTTAATTTACAATGAAATATCCTTATCTGTAGAATTTTGATTTACCGGTTTTGATTGAGCTTCCACCGGGTGCAGATCACGGTCCAAGGGGTTCTGAGACAGGTGAACTTCGTAAACTGATTGGGCAGTTAACAGTTGGTGGAATTGTTAACGCCCATCAGCCAATCCATGGTTAAGGTTGTTTCGCCGAGCCTGGTCCCAGGGAACCAGGAAGTTATGCAGCAAACCGGCGCGAGGGTAAAGAACACTGGTACTAATTCTAAATCTACTAATATTCATACAGACGAGTCTGAGAATGGTGACACTAGCCTTGAAGGCTTTCCACACATTACCTTGGATTACTCCAACGAAGGAGACGTTATGGCGACAAGAACGAGGAGCCAAAGAAGCCAAAAGCAGAGACTGCCAACTAACGACAAGACCAATACAGGTACCCAGAAATTGGTATCAGACATGTTAAACACCAAATATGACTTTAGTCATGAGCAGGGTAATTTCAAATATAGTGCAGGTTACAGCACTATGCTTAGTGACTTGGACTTTTTTCTTTTTAAATGCAAAACATTTGACATGGACAATGCATACCTCAAGCATTGTTTATCATTGAATATTGTTCCAAAGGGGTTGAGAGTGTGTAAATATCCGAACAATGTTTTTGAGGGGACAGACTTTTTTAATGAACTAATTGTAATTTTTGGTAAATGTGGTTTTGATATTATGAAAGCTATCATTAAGAATAACGAAATACTTATGGACAAATTGCATCATGATATAGACAACATTAATAAAGCTATATTGGGTGACCTGATGTATACTGTAGAGGCAGAGAGGGTCAAATATCACAATTTACTTAAAATGTTGAATTAAAATGTAAGGAAGTACAAGATAGAAAAAATTGGAAAATTACATGGGATTTGGATGAATATAAAAATAAAACACTATCCAAAGCCTAAAACCCCAACTAGAAAAGGTTTTGGCAACTGGGCCAAGGAGCAAAATGAGGTGCAGGGCTGGGCTGATGAGGATAATACTGAACAGGTTACTGACAATGAGGTCCCCCCCCCCCCCAAGGAGATCTGAAAGGTTAATGAATCAGGAGAGAGTTGTGTATAATTCAAAAAACTACAGGGGCAGAGGGTGGAGGCCGCTAGTGAGAAGGAATCAAGCCTGGCAATAACCAATGCTATTACCAATGTCATGTGTACTTGGACTTACAATGATTTCAACATTTTCAATTATTCAAATGTTAAGGTTGACAAATCTTGGTTTGATTTGTTCTCCAAGGGTTTTACTTACATCCCCAGACAGAAAACTGACATTTTTAGGCTTTTAGTTGATATAAAATTGTTCATAAGAAAGAAAAACTTGGAATTATTTTTTAAAGGTAAAACACGGGACCTTGATTTAGGTAATTTAAGACGTAGAAGTACCTTCAATCTACCTATACACCCTCAACTCAGAAATTTTGAGTTGAAAGTGGAAAATTAAATTAGAACATGTGTTGCAGGTAAATACATACACTCCAATTTAACATCGGCAGAAATGAGTACACTCAAAGATATTAGTAACAATCATGGTTTGAGAGTTATGAAACCTGACAAAGGAGGGGGAGTGGTTGTGATGGAATCAATTCTATATGAAGGTAAAATGATGAACTTACTTAATGATACGGACAAATATTCAAGGGTTTCTATCAACGAAATCAATATTGCCCATAGAAAAATACAAACTATGTTATATGACATGTTACTCGATGGTTCCATCGATAGTGATACATATAAGTACCTCAATGTGGAGAAACCTAGGATACCTTGTATCTTTGGTATTCCCAAGGTACATAAAGATAGTGTTGATCCACCATTAAAGCCTATTGTATCAGCTGAAGGTTCTATGACTGCACCTTTAGCAAAATTTGTGGACCAAAAAGTTAAAAGTATTTTAGAAGGTATCAACCACATTTTAAAGGATTCTTGGGATTTCTTAAGAAAATTGCAACCCTCAATCTTTTCTGAGAATCTTTCATTTGGTACTATGGATGTAACAGATTTATTTGGATGTATTCCACATGAGGTGGGTTTACACTGGTTTGAAGAAATGCTTGTTGACAGTCACAAGCTGGAACAAAAAGATTTCAGGAATACACTCACCTTGATGGAAATTGTGTTAAAGAACAATTTCTTATATTTTCAGGGTGAGTATTTCAAACAGGAAAAAGGTGTGGCCATGGGGGCCCATTGTACCCAGAGTTACGCCAATATAATTATGGCGTACTGGGAGAATAAATTTCTATTTAATTCTTCTTTAAGCAATCAATGGGCCTTATACACCAGATTCCTGGACGACTTGTGTTTTCTTTGGCAAGGAGATCAAGATGATTTTCTTAAACTTTTTAACTATGTCAATATGACAAGTTTTTTGAAGTTTACACAACACTTTGATCATCAAGAATTGAAATATCTGGATGTCTGTATAGGTAAGATGCATGGCGCATTTACATCACGGGTGCATAGAAAAGATACATTTTCCAACTCTTACCTACACTACACTAGTTGTCATCCACCCCATCAAAAGAAAGGTATAGTAAAGGGACAGCTTGTGCGTCTAAGTAGGATGACATCTGATAACCAAATATTTTTGGAAGAGGTCAACTATCTTAGGGGATTATTTAGCAGCAGAGGCTATCCACAAGAATTATTCAACTATATTTTAGAAGTTATCAAAAGGGAGGATTCTTTTGCCCCTATATTAAGTAAGGTTATTACTTTCCAACCAGAAACAACAGGAAAGCAGACTATCCACCAATATGGGGCAGGTTTGATTACTACTTTTGATGGACAGTCAGCATCCATTAGTAAGATTTTCATGAGTGGAAAAATTTTTCTGCAGTATCTGATTTAGATTACATCTTTGAAAATGAATTAACTTTCACCTACAGAAAGGGAATGACTATTAAGAATATGCTGGAACATGGTTTCAATGACAAGTTCATTAATAAGAATAACAAATTAAAGAAAGGGGTATTCAAGTGTGGTAGATGCAGTTATTGTACATATTTGGTTTGTGGGGACACTATCTGGAAGCTAGGGGTAAAAAGCTTTTTCTGAACACCTTTGTAAATTGTGATACCAAAGGTATAATCTACATTGCCACTTGCAAAAAATGTGATGCATTCTATATAGGGAAAAGCGAAAGGAAGCTCAAGCAGAGAATTTATGAGCATGTATACAATATTAGAGTTCAGAATGAAAAAAATGCATTATGTAAACATGCTTTGAAATGTGGAACTACAGGATATCAATTCTTTGTTTTGGAGGTAGTACCCACCAATCCCAGGGGTGGTATATGGGAGACCCTCATAGAATATCGTGAATTATACTGGCAAGTGGTTTTAGATGCAAGCAGAAACAGGGGGCTTAATGATATGATGTCCTTAGCACCAGTTTTAAAATTAAGAGCTGCAAAACATTAAACACATATGTCTTTAGCTTTATGTTCACACTTTGGTTAAAGAATGAAATAGTTTTAATTTGTTGCCTTACTCAAAGACAAAAATATTTTGTTCATGAGTTTAGTTTTTAAGAAACACCACTATATGGTGCTAGATACCACAAGAACAGTAACTAATATACAGGTCTTATTGTACTCACATCAGCTCATTTTTGTTGATAGGTTATTTAATGTTTTCAATACATATATTTCAACAAATATATATATTTTTTAACAAAATTAAAGGATGGTACAGTCCTTTATGGTTTTTATATTCAACTTAATGTCTATGCTATATGGTTACTGTTTTTTCAAGTTAATGTATTCAAACAAGTTCTTTTAAGAAACAATTAAGATAGTGGAAACTGATTGGTTTATTTGAACATGTGTTTGTGAGGGGTAGTATAAAATAGATTTGTTTTTATGAAGATTTTTAAAGCTGATAAAGTTGAAGACGAAAACGTGTAGTTGATTGCGTTACTGTGACAATTGCTGGCGAAACATTAAACTGGTTACTCTTCTCTTAGACCTGGATTTATTTGTGTTCGGTGGCTGTGGTGCCTGTTTTGTTTATTAGTTTATTTTTCACCACTTGCTGCTGTTTTTTGACTTATCTGTAGAATATCGGAGTGATATGCCACACACTAAATGTTTCATGTTTCACTGTTTAATAGTTCCATGACCAGTACATCACAAAAACAGACAAGATTTTACTTTGGAGTTATTGCTGATAAATGGCTAAAAACATATCTTTAGACAAAATGCACTAAAACTTGCAGTATAACAGCGTTTATGAATTACAGCATATTTTTCAGGAGATATCACTAACACTAAATTCTAACATTTATTTATTTATTTATTTTATTTTATTAAACCCTAACATTTGAATTTTACCTCACCTGTTTCAGAGTTTAAATCAGCTAGTTTGCTTTTTTCTATAAAGGCCTATCCTGGTCTCATGCCAAGATTGTCTGATGAGATGATTCAAACAGACAGAGTTAGCTTTTCTAACACAAAATAAGGATCCCATGGAGGAGCCATCTGTTTTCTGGAAGGCTTGGTACGCAACACCTTTTTCTAAAACATTTGCGCATGAGATTACATTGAAAGAGGGGGCTTCATGGGCAGACATGCTGAAATGGCTGACAAATGAACCCTGACTGACAATAAGACAGCAGATAGTAACTCATGCAAGTAACGTAGACCCACAGAACCATTAGCCATTAATGGGTGTTGGTTATTTTCTTGGCACCAACAATAAAATATTTTCCATTGACTAATACATGCTTTTCTAGTAGCAAATTTTCTTCCCCCTTTATTACCTGCTGAACTCCCGCAGAAAAAAAAAAAAGATGCTATGATTTAATCATCTAAGTAGTTAGTTGCAGTTGCTTGTGGTTAGGACACATCAAACACTCCTTGCCCCTGTATGTCTAGGTCCAGTCAGTGAAGAAGCTTGTGGTAATTATTATTGGCCATTTCCAACCGAAGGGAGAACCCACTGTTGCCTGTCCCAGAAGGGAGTCACCAAAATAATCTTTGGAGAGTCCTTCTGAGACGCCAGAATGACCCTGGATATTAGTGGAATGGGTGGAAAAGCACAGAGGAGCAAGTTTCCAAAGAAAAAGCACCTTCTTGCATGCACTCCAGGAACAGTATTTTACCAAATGATTGTTGTCAGTAGAAGTAAAAAGATCTATTTGGGGTGTTCCTCACAGCTTGCTCAATTCCTGGAGGACACCGATTCAATTCCCATTCAAGAGGGTCTGTTCCGGTCCTGCTCACCAAGTCTGCCATAAAATTTTATGACAGTATGCAAGATGCCTGTAGAATGAGATTGTGCCAAAATGCTATTTCCTAGGCTACTATGGCTTGTCTGCAGTAAAAGTAGGATTAGGATCTGGATCCCCCCCCCCATTTATGTACCACATCAATGTGTTGTTCAATGTGGAGCTCTCTGTAAACTCTTGGAAGGGTCCCAAGAAAGAGTTGAGAATATATACAAGTGCCGATACTTCTATTTTTTGTGTATTGTAGTGGTCTGAGGACCACAGACAGAGTTGAAGACTGTGCATTTTTATCCCCATAGACACATTACTCCCCAAACCAAGTCTGAAGTTTTTACAGACCGTGCTAGAAGGGAAAACAAGAGACCTGGAGTCCCAATAAAATTGGTCTTCTCAACCAAAAAAGCTCTACTCCCCCCCCCAATGGAATCTGGAATGTTAGGGGATGCTAGTGCAATGACCATACAGATTTTAAGTACCACCAGCAGTAACATGAGAGCCATAAAAACCATGAGACTCAGAATCCACAGAAATTCCTAGGCTGAGACAGAAGTCTGAGTAATAACACCCGAGAAGAGGTCTAGATACAGGGAAAAAACTCTGAACTGAGGTATCTAAGAGAACCCCATGAAAACAACTCTGTGAGGAGTCTAACATGACTTTTAAATGCTCTCTTGAAACCTCAGTTGTGTAGGAGCTATCTCACCTAAGTGAGAATTCCTGACATTTTCTACAAGGGTAAGGTACCTTAATGTCACAGTTAGAATATGGTTTCCCTCTGATTATTGCAGTCTCAAAGAAATGCACCCATTATTCAAATCCCAAATGCCATTTGCAGATGCATCACTCTCCACCAGAAATGACTACTACAAAACTATTGAAAAAGATAACTGGCTACATGTGAAATAATGCACTGAATTTCTATGTGCCTCTTTGGGTTTTAAATTGATCAGGAATGAGATCTTTCCCTCACTAACCTCCAAACTATTCAGAGATGCACCAACATACAAATTTAGAAGTCTTAACCACTCGGGTCCTTTTGTTCAAAATACCCAAGCAACTCTTCAGTGCACAGACCATGCTTTCTCAGTTCTTGGTCCTAAACTGAGGGACTCTCTTCCTTCTTTTCTTGATCATTCCTCTTAACACCATTTCCAAATTAGAACAAAATAAAGTACATTACAAACCCTAGGAAAATGCCACTGTTGTTGGTCTCTCTCGCTGGTCCTATAACTTAACCTCTTTCTACCCTACTTTTCCCTACATAGCTTGCTCTAACTCTGCTCTGCATTGTGATTCTTTCAACACATCAATTCAGATATCCACTCAAACATTGACATGTATAGTGTTTTGTCATTCAAGCTGTATATAATATGCATCTATTGCCTTTATACCCTCAAGCCAACTCTTATACTCACTTTGTACATAAGTGTATATACTACATTATGCCTTTCAGTTTTTATATAATGTCATATACCTACTGTGCGTATTTCAGTCTCAGAGTATATACTTATAAATATAATGTCGTGCATCTATTGTGCGTATTCCTGAGACTGAAGTAGGTCCAATGGGATTAGTGTTCTACACCAGTTAAATTTTAACTAAAAAAAGAAAGCAAGTAACCTAAACACAGAAAAAATGTAAATATGTTGTAGTCTGCAGTAGGCTATTACTACACACTAGACACTCTGTACATACCCTTGAAGCAGTGAATCGACCAAATGGTAATGCAGAGAACTGATAATGTGATCCAGACCAAGAAAACCTTAAGAAGTGCCCAAAACCTTGATCTACAGGAATATAAGCATCTTTTAAAATGCATGGTGACCAGAAAACTCAATTGGGAAAGGAGAAGTAACAGGTTGTGGAGGGATAGCATTTTGAATTTGGGCACAATCACAAACTGGTTTAGGAAGATCTAGAAGTGGCTTCCATGAATCCTCTTTCTTTGGCACAAGAAACAGTCTTGAAAAAACCCTTCTCCTAACTGAAGTAGAGGGACTGGTCCTATTATCCCGAGTCAGCAGGTGATGAACAGGAGAAAAGGAAGAGTTTGAACTGGTGGATGAGGAGGAATCCCTTAAACAGCATGGAGAAACTTGCATTGCCATCTGTAATATAATAATGTGGCAAGACTGTTGCACTGGGGATTGTGCAAACATTATGGTACTGAAGTAGCTGAATACTACTGGAAACATGAGCCACACAGTATCATAGAAAAATGATGAAGTCTACATCACACGGGATCACCCATTACCAACAGTTCAAAAGATAGATGCAAGAAAACCAGATATAGTGGTCCATGAAAACAAGACAAAAGTAGCACTGATCATCGAAATCACTACAGTGTCTTGAGTAGAGAGAGACACAAAGTCATAAAATATCAGTATCTGCAGGCAGAAATTAGAGCAATGTGGAAAAAAAGATACCCAGACAGTACCAATAGTAGCAGGAGCAACAGGTCTTACAAAAGAAAAATCTACAATCATATTTGGATATCTTACCAATATATGCAACTCCATACGAATTGCAGGAGTCATTACTAGGCACATTACGGGTGCTGCAAAGAGCACTTCTGGCTGACATCAAGGACTGAAACAATACTAATTTCATGAACTTTAATTGTAGTTGGACTTACGAATAGGGTCCATTCCCGTCATGGTAATAGAAACCCAAAAGGCTTGGAGAAATTAAAAAGACTGAAACCGTCTGTAACCTTGACAAATTACTTTTAGAACCCATCTGTCCGAAACGGTTATCAAAAGGAGAAATGAAGGCTCAGACATTTTGGAAGGATTAAAGGTGTGCCACTATAGGAAAGGGTACTGTGGTCTTTTAGATATTCATTCAGACTTGACTGTATTTTGTTCTAAGGGGCTGTGTTTTCTTTCTGGAATATCCCTGCCATTGCTTTAAACATTTGCTTATCAGCAACGTGCTGTGTTTGCTTATTTTGCTTTTTGAAAAATGTTGTAGAGGTAGCATTAAACCCCTTGAGAAACTAAGAAAAGAAGGCTATAAAATCTGAGAAATTCCTTGAATCTGCTTATCTTTCTAATCAGACTTTTTAAGAACCTTTGCAGCATATGGTCCAACACTCTGCCTAATGGAGAATTCAAAACTTCAGCATTAACATTCTCAGGAAGGTTCTGAGTGTGTAATCAAGCTAACTTTCTCATAACAGTTCCAATTGCAGCAGCCCTGGAAGTGGCATCAGCATATTTCAAAAAGTGGGTAACTACTTGAGACAGAAGCAATTGGGTAGAACAAAGATTCTCAAAAAGGAACTGGATCCCATATTCCTCATGTTCTCAAAAGAGGCAAGCGTAAATTTTAACATAAGCTTACTTAGCAAGAATTCTAAAAATAAGTACTGCAGATGAATACTTTTCCCCCCAAACCGATCACCTTTCCTTGACAGAAGGGGAGGAATAGGCATTAACTAGATGTTTAGAAACAGCTGGGTCCACCAGTGAACTAATTGCTGGGTCTGATCTGGGATTAGTATAGTATATAAAAACCTATGACTGAGGAATTTTATGCAATACACCTGTTTTTTTTTTTTTGGGGGGGGGTGGTCAGGCTGGCTATCAAATACATATTCCAATTTTGAAAGAAGGGGGGAAATGACATAGGTTCAGTTAAATCCAGTTGCATTATATCATCCTTATATCTTCACAGGCAATGGAACGTCATTATGCTCCCACTGAAACTACTGATTAATTCTGGAAATAGTTCAGAAAGAATCCTTCAGAGAAACTGGCCAACACCAAAATTTCCTTAGAATCAGAAACTTGGAGAAAAAAAAAAAGTCTCATCACTTCACTATCCTTTTATCATTTTGTTATTCACACTCTTGAACCTCTTCAGGAAATGAATACCAACTGAATTGGAAGGGTTAAGAACCTGAACTAAACATGTGCTAAGCCAAATAAATCACTTCTGTCCAAAGTCACTGATTCAGGAGATGTATGTTTTGATAGGCCAAGCCTCCATAGGGAGGACTAATCCAGTCTGGCCAGGCCAGGTACTCCTTGCTCCTTCGAGAATAGACAAGGCTGGCTCTCTCACAATAGCCACAGTGAACATGTCTAACCACCTTGTTCATGGTGGCTGTAGGGATATATCAGATGAGGAAAAAGATGAATGGTCGGAGGAACCAGAAATGGTCACAGCATGGACACCCACCTGCTGCTGAGGCACTTTAGCAGCCTGCTGTGGTGGCAAAGGCCGTTTATTACATTTCTTCTTTTTGTGACTAGTAGAACCACCAGCAAGAAACTGGTAGGTTATTGCACGGTAAAGCCGACGAAGATGCCAGATTCCTGGGGAAGGCCTGGCAGCAGTTGTCAGTAAAATGGATTAGTGAAAAAAAGAAGTTATGTACTCACCATAACGGTCAAGGTTTGTAGCCCATCTCGCCCTTCATTCTTACATATGGGTTTGGAGCCGATCCTCTGCTCCGACACGGTCTTTTTGCAAGCTCAAAGTCTTCTAGTTGGCTCGTGGCTAGGTAGGTATCCCATGGCGCACCAGTACAATCCCCAGATCTTGTTTGCTAACTATAGAGAGAAAGAACAAAAACTATCCAGAAAAAAAAAATAAAAGGTCTCCAGTTACTAAGAAAAAACATTTTTCTGTCTCCAGATCCTTCCAGGATGGGGGTAGGTGGGTGGGTTCGTAAGAATGAAGGGCGAGATGGACTACAAACATGGAACGTTATTGTGAGTACATAACTTCTTTATGTTCTGTAGTCTTATCTCGCCTTCATTCTTACATATGGGACAGTGCCCCTAGCACCTTATTCTTGGGTGGCTCACGGAAAAATACTCCTGAGTACTGTGGAACCAAAGGAGGATCTACCCCTAGAGGTCAAATCCAATTTGTAATGACTAATATATGTGTGTGGGGGGGTAGCCCATGTTGCTGCTGCACAGAGATTATCAATTGGAACCCTGGCTTGAAAGGCTGCAGAAGTAGGCAGATCTCATGGAATGAGCCTTAATTTTGAAAGGTAAAGGCTTACCATCAGAAGAATAAATGTAAGATATACAACTGGAGATCCAATTAGAGAGGGTCACTTTGGAAACAGACAGACCTAATCTGGAGTTGAAAAAGAAAACAAATAATTGGTCTGACTTCCTGAATTCATTGGTCCGATGTAAATAGAACCGTAATCGTCTGTGAACGTCCAACTGATGGAATCTGTATTCTGCTGCATTGGAATGATTAGGGAAGAACACCGGAAGTTCTATAGTTTGGTTCAAGTTGTTATGGGAGCACACCTTGGGGACAAAGGATGGATTAGTACGTAGAGATACTCTGTCTTTGTGAAAAATCAAAGAAGGGTTTTTTTGACAGACGGTGCTTGTAACTCTGAAACTCATCTAGCAGATGTAATTGCCACCAGAAACAAGGTCTTCCAAGACAGAAATTTCAAAGGAGATGAATGAGCTGGCTCAAAGGGTGGAGACGTTAATTTGGATAGAACGAAGTTCATATCTCATGAAGCAACCGGTTCCTGAAAGGGAGGTCTAAGCAAAGTGGCACCTTAAAGGAAGGTCTTACACAATCTGTGTGACATCAGATTGGACTCCTGTTGACCCAAATGGAAATTTGAAATTACTGCCAACTGAACCCTAACTGTGGCAGCAGCAGAACCCTTGTGAAAAAATTCAGACAAGAAAACCAATACCACCGGAATAGATGCAGTACAAGGGTCAACATTCCTTTCTTCAGCCCAAATAGAAAATCTTCTCCATTTGCTGATGTATAATTTTCTACTGGACGGTTTATTGGAAGATGTAAGAATGCGAGTCACAGAGGGTGAGAACTCATGAAGCCTCACTAGGGGGTGGAACTGGAGCAGCCAAACTGAAGGTGTGAAGGCTGGGATAGAGAGAGCCTGACATGTGTGTTAATAGATCTGGCACTGGGTCCGGAGTCCATGGATCATCTAGTAGGTGATGCCCGAGGAAGGGGAAACAAACCTGACGAGTACAGTAAGGAGTGATAAGGATCAACTTGCTTCCCAACAGTTTCATTTTTCTGTATAACCTTAGATATGAGAGGAAAGGGTGAGAAAGCATAAAAGAGGCCCAGGAGCCAATCGTAAACAAGTGTGTCTCTCGGTGACTCCTCCAGAGGGGAGATGAGGGAGAAATAGCTGCTGCATTTGGAGTTGATCGGGCTGGCAAAAAGATTAGAGCAATGCTGTCCCCATCTGCGGAAAACCAGTTCCGCTATTTCCTACTTCAGAGACCACTCGTGAGGCATCAAGATTGTCTGGCTGAGTTTGTCGGCTATCACGTTGGTTGTCCCCGGGATGTGCATCGCCACAAGAAAGCGATGGGAAGATAATCATCCATTTCCAAAACCGAATGGCCTCTCGACATAGTGGGTATGATCTGGTTCCACCTTGTTTGTTGAGATACCATACTACCGACATGTTGTCTGATTGTATTGCAATTGTCCCAAGAGGAAGGTCGTGGAGTGCTTGCAACGCCAGGAGCACTGCCCTCATCTCATTGATATGCAGGTGGGCCTCGTGACCTTGCCATGTACCTTGGACAGTCCTGCCGAGATAATGCCCCCCCACCCTATTTGTGAGGCATCCGTGGTCACAGTGGCAACGGATTGGCGAGGGAGGAATGGGGTGCCTGTCGTTAACTGGTTGGGTTGGATCCACCAACGGAAATCCTTCGTGCAAGACTCTTAACAGGCTGTGGTGGTATAGAGGCAGTTGCTGGAAGGACCACTGGAATGATAGAAGCCATTAAAGAATCTGCATGTGTAGTCTGGCTAAAGGTACTAGCAATATGGTAGAGGCCATGGTCCCTAAAAGCTTTCAGTACAGTCTTTGCCTTGACTTTTCGGAGGGGGAGAAGACGGTGAATTTGTTGTACGAGATTCTGTGCCCTTTCTACTGGAAGACGAGCCAACATGGCTACTGTGTATTTCTGCGCCTATAAAAGTCACAAATTCAAAGGGCGATAAGGCAGACTTTACCCAATTTATAGTAATCCCCAACTGGGCAAAAAGTTGGATACTGGCATCTCTGGTTTGAAGAAGTAGATGCTTGGTGGGGGCGGTCAGGAGCCAGTCGTCCAGATACGGAAACACTTGGAATCTTAGACGTCTCAGGTGAGCTGTCACTACTGCCATACACTTGGTGAACACCCTGGGGGCTGTGGTGAGACCAAAGGGCAGAGCACGAAACTGGTAATGACTGGCTCCCAGCCAGAAGCGTAGATGGCTCCTCGATGCTCTGTCCATTTTTATACAGTAGTATGCATCTTGGAGGTCTGTTGAGCACATCTAAGTGTATTTCCCTAACCGAGGGAGTATAGACTGCATTGTCACCATCCAGAACTTGTCCTTCTTTACGGATTCATTTAGTTTGCTAAGGTCTACAATGGGCCTCCAGTCCCCTGTGCGTTTTGGCACTTAAAACAATCTGCAGTAAGTCCCGAATCCTACTTGGTCTGCGGGGATTGTTTAGATGACTCTGTTTGTGAGCAACTTGTTCACTTCTACAGTTGCTTGATCCCTGTGATTGGGTGGAACATCCGGGATCCTCTTGGCAACACAAGGTGGAAGAAAAAGGGGTATGGAGTAATTTCTGGTGATAATTCTTTGTACCCATCTGTCTCGAGTGATATGTAGCCAGGCTTCCGGATAAAAAGAAAATGCGACCCCCCCCCCCCCGACCGGTTCCACAGAAGCACAGTCAGGCCCCACATCAGGAGCGCTGACAGGGCCGGCCTCAAAACGAATCGCAATCTCCCTGGTTTTGCAGTCAGCCCCTGCCTCTAGGGTGACGTCTACCATTTGCTCCTCCTCCTCTGCCTCTGAAAGAGGAGTCACCCTGTCCATCCTGGAAAAACCTCTGGGATTTCTTGAACCCCATTTTACCACCTCCCTGACCCTTGGGATATGGTCTAGAGAGGACGGTAAAACCTACTCCCACAGCAGAGATAGTTTTCCCTTCTTGCTTGCACCTGGTGAGTGTGTCTTATTTTAGGACCAAACAATGAAGAACCGTCAAAGGGGCATTGGGTAAAAGTAGACTTGAATGGCTCAGCAAAATTACACAAGCACATCCAGGAATGCCTCCTTAGGGAAACTCCTGAACCTGCTGCCCTGCTCGCTCCAATGGCTGTATAAGAGATCGACCTCATGGATGAGTTAACAATGGAATTCAAGGTGGACAACTGAGCAAACACCTTATCAGGCACTTCTTCAGTGGATGTACCTTGCAGAGTGTCTCTCATAACTCCTTCAGGAGATCTCTCTGAAGCCTTGTAAAGTGCGTTAGGTAGTTCAACGATCTGAGTGAATGCCGCTGACGAAAACATACAGTTCCTGTACCTGTCCATCGTTCGAGACTCCTTGTTCGGTGGATAGGCAGATGAAGTCTCCACTAGGTTCCTTCTTAGTGGCCGCCACCACCACCATGGCATCTACGGGAACATCCTTTGATAAAAATTCCTTCTCCTTGGGGGCTAACAGAAATAGACTCCATGGCATCATGAGTCTCCCACGCCTTTCGACTAACAAGCTCTAAAGGTTCGTCAAAGGGTGGAGACATCGAAGAGGCTGAAGGTTGAGACCTGAAAGCCTTCAGGTACACTGACTCATCAGAAGGGGTAAATGTGGGCCAGCCACACCTCTGCTTGAGGATCTAAGATGCCCACAAAGGTGACATCATCAGAGGATGACTTGGGGGACCCTTCTGACTCCTCGAGGTCTGTGTCGGAGGTAAGAGACCCATCCTGGGAGTCTACATGCTTCCTCTTGCATGCCCTCTTCTGAGGGGGCTCTTTGGAAGAGTATTCCAGGGAGGTCTCGGAAGAGTGGGGGCCACCAGCCGGAGACTCCTGAAGCTGCAGGTCTCTGCTGTCCAGAGAGGGAGTAGGTGCTGAGACGGAAGTCAGTGCCTGAGGGGGAAGAGTGTCGGTACCCCTGGGTGGAGCTGATGATCGGGACAGCACACATCATCTTGAAGGCCGACCTCTCTGGCTCCGAAGACCTCCCTGGCTCAGAGGAGATGGAGGAAGCCATCGGGCTCCAGGAGACAGATGTAGGGTCCGAGCTCACCCTAGCCGACACACCGAGAGGGAGACTCGGAACAGAAGAGGTCCGTTTCCAGGAGTTCCTGTCAGAGCCGACTGGAGAGCTTCGGCTCCTAGACACCACGGATGGCACCAGAGGTGTCGGAGTGGAACTCTGCTCTGAGACAACCTCAGGGCGAGCTGGAACCGAGGGTTCCACAACCAACGGTACCGAGCACTCCGGCTCCAAAAGCCCAGCATGGCTCGGAGGAGGCATCACACAAGGGGAAATGGACTCAAGTGGGTTGGAGCCAACAGCATTTTCGGTAAGGCATATGACTTCAGGAGTCTCAGCACTACTCTCTCCACATCTTCTTCTGATAGACTACTGGAAGATCTGGAAGAGTGTGGGAGATCTAGACCTCTGTAATATAGGGGACCTTAGTTTAGGGGAGACTGGCAAAGGATCTCTAGACTGGCTCCGATATCTGCTATCAGTGGTCGGCTCCGAACTGCCTGGTGCTGACACTGTAGCCATAGTAATTGTGTCCTCAAACGGTTCCGAACTAAGTGGAGCCGAGGAGGAAAAAGACTTGTCTCATTTGGAAATTTTGGGAGGCGATTCCGATGCAACAGATGGAGCCGGGGAATGCCTCTTAGAAGGTTTTGTGTTTTCTTTCTTGGAACCATGTGATTTAGAGGAGGAAAAAATTAGTAAAATGTGTAAAACTTAGCCACGGCCAAGTAGCACGTCTGAACTCGTCGATGCAGCATACGAGATCTGGATATTGTACTGGTGCAACATGGGATACCTACCTAGCCACGAGCCAACTAGAAGACTGAGCTTGCAAAAAGGCCGAGGCTCGGTTCCGACCCCATATGTAAGAATTAAGGCGAGATAGGACTACAGAACATTCGTGTTTTCAAAAAAAACACAGTAAAAGACACTTTAAAACACTTACCCCAGCCCCCAAAAGTAAACTAACAACATTTTATGAAAAGAAAGCTTTAAATTAGTTTTTAACAGCTTTTCCCCCAGAAAAGTAAAAAATAACACTCTTGTTTAAAAGTTGATAAAAATCACAAAACAGTCTGTAAAAATAATGACAGTCTGTTAAAAAAATTTCCCACCAGCATAAAATATCTAATTTCACATAAAAAAAGTTCCATTTTAGTCATGAAGACAATATGTGGAAGTTTCTTTCCTTCAAGGGTACTTACCTGCCCACCAATGGAAAGCATTAGCTGACTATCGATTCTGGAAAGCTTGCAAGAGAAGTGCTCTTTGACAGCAGGAAAGCTCTTGAGGGCTAAGCACTCAGATCACTCTTTCCATGTGCTCAAACCATAATTCAGCTTGAGCTGAAGAAAGTGCCACTGAAGCTTTAGAAGCTGGCCAGCTACTACATGCTATCCAGGCTAAAACCCTTGTAGTAAAGGCTACTGAAGCAGTGATCAGTACAATGAACATAATAATGTGACAGCTGATTCAGTTAAAAGAAGCTGAGGTTTTAGATCAGACTAAAGCAAAAAGAGATAATGAAATCCATGGGGATCCAGTGTAGCTGCTTTATTAACTCACTCAGCCGGCGTATTACAGTATTTCTGGCATACCTGAAAAAAATTAACATTTCTGCCTGTTTTACTGACCTTTGTAAAATAGCCGATCTTCACTTCCTTTTCTATTTTACTTCCAGCATTGTTGGTGATCAAACTTTGTTAGGGACCTTTTATCAACATCTCTATTGTTTTTAAATGGATGGTGTATGGATGGAATGTTTTTCCTTCTTAGTAGTCTCTAAACTTTCCTTCATTGGCAGTCAGAAAGATTTCTTTAGTAACAGTCTCAACTGTCTCCAGCATTTAGTTCTCTAGTGTTTTAAACTTTTTTAACTAAGTTTATAAGGCAATTTAGTGTTTTCATGATCACAAATGACAGGCAAAGTTGGAACAAGGGCCACTTTGACATTCTCCATAACGGTAACAGTTGTCAAGTTATGGGAATATCAATACACCCAGTACTCGTGTGGGCTGCAACCAGATCCATGCATTTAGTAAACACCCAGGAGAGCAATGGTGAGTCTGAAGGGCAGGACCCAGAACTGATAATGACTTGCTCCCACTTGTAAGCAAAGGAATCATCTTGATACCTTACTATTTTCCATGTCAACAGGCATCTTGTAGATCCAAGGGGCACATCCAGTACACTGCCTGTAGACATGGCAGTATGGACTGTACAGAGAATACGGAAGGACACCTTCATAAATTGTTCGACCAACTTAAGTTGAGAATGGGTCTGAGATCTTTTGTATTTGGAGGCATGAGGAACCTGGAGTTAAATCCAGACCCTTTTTGGTGGAACCCCTTGGATGGCTCTTTTTTTGAAGGAGGCTCACCATATCCTTCGGGACTGCTTTCCTCTGGTGGGTTGAAACTGCCAAAGAGTGAAAAGATGTACTTGTAGACAGTTCCAAAAAGTGAATATAGTAGCTCCTAGATATAATTTCCCTTATCCACTTGTCTGAAGTTACAGCCCACCATGTCGGAAGGTGAAGGGAAAGAAAACACCTGAGACTCCAGAGCGGGATAGTCGTGCATCTTTTCAGGATTCATAGAGGCAAAATCCCCAAAAGAATTGTTCAGTACCCTAGTGTCTATGAGCAGTTCTGTCTTTGGCGCTACTGGGACTTACAAAACCACAGGTTCTTAGCCCTTTTTTTTATTCCTCTGGAATTATCTTTGAAAGGCTGTGAATTTCACAATAGTACCTTTGAGCATCTTGTCCGCCTGCTCACAATGCAACAAATTCTTCCTAACTTGATGCCCAAACAAGGTTGTCTCATCAAAGAGGGCATTGTCAAATAATGCTTTAAAGTCATCGACAAAATCTGTAAGCGGCAGCTAGACTTCCGTTCACATTACTAAGCCTGATCCAGCCGCTCAAGCTGCTCCATCTGTGGTACTGTTAAATTCATGACCCGCATGGAAGTAGTGCTCACTATTGCCACTTGGGTCTCCAGCTGCGTCCTCAGGTTGCTCGCTGGCATATGCATTAGGATGTCAGCTGTTTTCAAAGTCCTGCAGAAATCTAACCATATGCATCATGTAGTTCATTACTCTGATGGAGAACAGACTGGACCATAACTGTTTCCTTAATCTGTCCATTTTCATGGATTCTGTTTTTGGTGGATGAATGGCCTGAGCATCTCCTGGGACACCCCTCTTAGTGCCTGCAGCTCCCACAATGCAGTCCACAAGGGGTTATTTGCTTCAGTGCTGTCTGTCCTTGAGGGTCCACAGCACTCTTCAGTTTCCCTGGGATCAGTTCAGTCATATCAGATTCCGTCCACGTACTGCAACAGTCCAAGTCTAATTTTTCAAAAAGAGGCACAATCCAATCTGAAGGAGAGAGGTCTTGTAAGCCTCCTGTAAAATCTCTACATCTGGGGAGGAATGGTATGCAGGCCAAGACCCTCTGTCACATTATTTCCAGGATATCATGTAAGGTAGCATCTTCCTGGAGAGGATTTTGGGGAACTCCTCCAACTTCATCAATATGTGTATCCAGAGAGGGGGCTCCAATGGGAGTTGAAATGTTTACTCTTACACCAGGTCTTCCTTAGGGAACTAGGAGCAGAGTCATCCAAAGAAGGCACCCCAGATCACAACAGCCTGGGTCTACAAAAGTTCTCTAATCCTCATGGAGTAGAAACAAATCTTGACCAAATGACTCAACACTGATGGTGTTAAGCAGGGCAGTACCAGCAGCCCCTGCACCCATCTCAAAGAACATGATTCTGCTTTCCTCTGAGCCAAGAAGTCCACCATAATACTGGAGGGCCAGGAGGACAAATGGTGCCACAATCAGGGTACAGTTACTGCAGACTCTACTTGTCCAAATACTCAGACACCGAATACGGTGTTGATGTCATTGGCACCATTACAGATGCTAGCAGAGGCCCAGTGCTGAGCTCTCAGGACCTAATTATTCACAGAATTGACAGCTGGTACCAAGGAAATCACTGGCAGTGAGGGCATTGGAGCAGATGAGGTAATGTCAGTTGGTGCTAAAAGGCATGGTGCAGGTCTTGGTTCAGATACTACTTATGCTGGAACCACGCCCGGAGGAGTAAAGGCTTCAGAATCCATGGGTTTTGCATTTTGGCCCATTTTGAAAACTATCAGCTCAAGAAGAACCTATACAAAAGTTGTCTTCTTACAGGCCAGTATTGTTTGCTCCTAGTCCAGGGGCGCTGGGCTCCTTTGGACCTAGTAAAGATGAAGAGACTTATGTAGGTCTGGAAAGCATTAACTTCGATAGCCCCCGCTTATAAGAAAAAATACCGTTCTCTTACTTGGAGAGGAGTCCACAGTGTGAGATGACAGCTGTCAAGAGGGGGTAGATCATTTCACTGGAGTGGTGGGTCTGGGAGATGAAAGAACAAACCTGGGCATTTTTGGAACAGCCAGCTTTTTTTTTTTTTTAAACGGGTCTGGTCTTAAGTAAAGACTTTCCAGCGTTCTGAGATGATGTTTCCTAAACAACTGCTTCTAAATGAAGCAGGCCTTTCAATTCCAACTTCACTCTTTCCATCAGCAAAGTAGGGGAACTGAAAATTTTTGCAGATGTTACAAATCACTAAGTGGGGAAACTCCTAGACACACTACAAACAATTTGTGCAGATGCTGTGAGGGAATCTTATGCACAGCTTTTTAGATTTTCTGCAATCCTGCTTTGCTTTACTCTCCCTGGTTAGAAAACCCACCAGACAGAGAGCAAAACAGAAAAAGTAACTCGTACTTGAAACTGGATTATACCTAGACAATTTAACAGCCCTCTGCAAACTACCAACAACAAAACACTAAAATCACCTTTTTTAGGTAAGAAAAGGAAAATACAGACCTATCTGCACAGCAAGAGAGACACAGGTCACTGGGGAGGGAAGGAGGGAGAATACCTAAGATGAAACCTAAACAAAAAAGCTAAGACCATGCTAGAGAAGCTCAATTAGTGGAATAATCCAGTCATTAAAGAGATTTAAAAATAAGGACAAGTCTGCCAAGAAAATAAGCCTTTTCCCTTTTATGGCTTGAGCTGTTTAGAGATGTCATTGCACCTTAAATTTAGCAATGAGATCCGGAGAGCTGAGGTAGCATTAGGAATTTATGGGCTAGGGAAGAAGCGTGGACTTAAGAATTCACTGCCAGGCAAAATAGTTGCCAAAGGCAACCAGTCCATAAGTTTCCAGTGTGTGGACAAGACTAGCAAAGTACAAAGTGGAGCAATCAAAATGAGAGAGACTGAAGGGTAAACATTTTGAAATCTAGAACTTTTAAGTGAGGGTTTAAGGCAGATGACCCCAGTACAGGACTCCAGGTTCCCGCCTTTACAGGCATTAGGAATATTTTTGAATAAAATCCTTTTTGAGAATCTGAATACTTATTCTATGATGCCTTGGGATAACATATGGAAACATGATGGAAGAAAAATATGAATTTGATTTTCTGGGTGTGGAGGAGTCACTAGGTTTGGAGGGCAGCCATCCCACTGCCACTTGTATCCATTCTGGATCATTTCTAGCACCTAGGACATTCTTCTGATCTGATTGGGGGTAGCTAAAAAGAGACTGCCTGCAACGTTTACAGGATGGTCTTGGTTAGGAGGGGGCAAATTAGAAGAAAAATATATGCATTTTTCTTGGACTGTGCCTGGGAAGCACTTCCGTTTTTTTCCACTTAATTGTCCTGCCATTGTTTATTGAACTATTTCCCAGACATTTGTTGGGATTGTTTAGAAGTGTTTTTTCTGCAGAAGGGCCCAGAACAAGGATTTCTGTTATAATTAGGAATATGCGATTAAAATTTTTGTTTGACCTCTTGGAGGAGTCTTCTACTCTCACAGAATTTCAAAACTTCACCTGAAGAGGTACCATTCAATGCTCCCTTGCTTGTCCAAGGCAGCATTAAAAAATCTGTGCTTCAACATCATCTGGCAGATTTTGGGATCTAAACCACACATCTCTGCATAGCTGACCCAGTTGAAGCTGCTGAGAAAATTGCCATCAGCGTTTTATGAACGTTTTAAAGAAGGCTTAGTTACTATGTCACAGAATAAATCCTCCATAATCAGCATTATTTCAGGTCTGAATACAGGAACTCCACAACTGCCTTATTCATGTCAGCAAAACTTGCCAGCAGATATTCTGCCATGCAAGCCAAACAGTTGAATGTTCTGAATGCTAGGGTTAAGAGTATTGTGAAACTTTATTCCCAAACTTGTCAAAAGCCCTTCCCATCCATGTCAGAAGTCACAGATTACTATCAGTAAAGTATTTAGAACTAGAATCCCTGATTAAAGATATCACGGATGAGTCAACCACAGACTTGCAAAAAACAGGAATTTACAGAACTATGGTACTTTATAAAGCCTGTCAGTTTTTTGGCTGCTGGGAGCAGACAGTCTAGCATAATGTATACAGAGTTAAAGGCGTTCTTTAGAAATGAAAGTTATACACTTACCATAACATTAGATCCATTGTGTACGAGTTTCATCCACTTCAAACCTATGGGCTGTCAGATCCTACCATGGCACCAATGTCAAAGCTTCTTAGAACCAGAGCTCTGACTCCCCCTTACCCATAATTCCCTAGGCTGTTTCTCAAACTCTCACATGAAGTTTGCTCCCACTAGTATGAAAACATATAAAGAAACTACCAAGGAAAAAAATCTAAGACAATGTTTATAACCTAGGGATGTTCATTGTTTTAGGAAAAATAATTACTGTCTAGTGTGACTGTGCCCAGACTGGGAGCAATATTCTCTCAATCTCAAAGCCTTAGTTGACAATTTGGAATGAGGAAGGAAGGCTGGGAGTCTGAAGCGGATGAAAATCAGACAACATGGAATTAACATTATGGTAAGTAGACAACATTGAATATAAAAGTTGTGTATCTTGATCCATTCAAACCTATGGGACAGAACCCCAAGCTGTAAATGAGTGGTATCAAGAAAGGACATCACTGAGTGTGGTAGAGAACATGATCTGGGCTGAGTTTAAAACTTGCAGAAAGACACAAAGTTGTGTATCGCTGACCAACTGGCCACAGCACAGATCATCAATGGATAACCCTCTACTAAAAGGTTGTTGAAGTAAAAAATTGCTCTGGCTGAATGTGCTTTTGGTTTATGCGGCAGAGGTAAATTCTTCTTATGATACACAAATGAAGTACAATCAGAAAGCCACCTGAATAAAGTTACTTTAGAAACTGACTTTCCTAGCTTTGGTTTGGCATAGGAAAAGAACAACTGGTCATCCTTTCTTAAATCTTTTGTCCTGTGGATATAGAATCATTAGATGTTCTTGGACAACTCACAGTGAAGCAAGTATTCTCCTTTATTTGAATACTTTGGAAAGAAAACAGGAAGATGTACAGATTGGTTTAAATTAACCTCGGATGCCACCTTCGAGTCAAAGGATGCATTAGTTCTTACAGAAACTCTAACCTTATGAAAGGCCAAAAAGGGGCTTAGAAGACGGAGCTTGTAGTTCTGAAATCCATCTAGCTGAAGTTACTGGGACAAAGAAAATAGTTTTCCATGTGAGAAACTAAGCCTGCAGTGGAAGCAGGTTCAAATGGAGACTGGGTTAAAATTTGTAACGTGATAGTGAAGTCCTATGGGCAAGCTGAGTCTCAAATGGGCGAGGTAGCAAAAATGTACCTTTGAGGAAGGGTTTTGAATTTTCAGGGACGTTACTGACTTGTTATTGCATCCAATATGGAAACTGGATATTGCAGATAATTGCATCTCCGTATTTGCAAAGCTGGAGTCTTTTTAAAAGAGGCGTCACAGAAATTCAAATATGGAAGGAACTGGTGCTGAAAATAAGTCCAGACCTTTGAAATAGGTTCAGATCGAGAATATCTCCCATTTACTACTGTAAGTTTTCCTAGCTGAATGTTTCTATAAGGCAGAAAGAATATTAACTACTGCTGGGGAAAGCTTGGCATCTCTGGCAACAGCTAACATTGGAGAAACCATGCAGTTAATTTCATGGACTTCTGATGTAATCTGGAGGTGGGAATCTAGATGGGTGAGATAGCAGATCTGGATACTGATCCAACATCTGTGGGGGATGTACTACAAGAGGCCACAGGTGGGAAAACCATGGCTGTCAGGGCCAAAAAGGTACAATGGGGATTACTCTAGCCTTGCACTGTCTTGCTTTCTGTATGAATTTGTTCATCAGTGGTAGAGAAGGAAAGGTATTACAGGAGTCCTGGAGGCCAATTGTGGACTAGAGTATCCCTCTGACACACTGTGGGGATATCATAGCAAAATACCTGCTGCATTTGTTGTTCACATAACAGGGAAAGAGATTGCAGCAAGGTTGGCCCCAGCAACAGAAAATTGTGAGTCACTGTGGGACTGAGGGACCACTCGTGAGGCATTAATATTGTTCTTCTCAGTTTGTCAGCTAGTGCACTCTTGTACCCAAAGAATGTGCACTGCTATAAGAAAATGCTGTGAAGGCATCACCCACTACCAAACCCTCATGGTCTCTTGACATAGAAAAGATTCTTCCCAGTTTGTTGATGTACTATACCGCAGTCATGTTGTCCATCCATATGGATATCACACCCTTGGAGAGGAGGTCCAGAAAAGCCTAAAACACTAGGAGGACTGCTCTCAACTCCAAGACACTGTTGTGAAGGTTGACCTCTAATAATGACCATGTGTCTTGGACCACTCTCCCTTCAAAATGACCCCCCCCCCACCCAAGATGGGATGCATCTGTGGTCACTGCTGTAATCATCAAATCCATCTAGAAAGGCCAGCCTTTAGTCACAGAAGGGTAAGTCATACACCAAGCAATGTGTTTCTTGTAGACTTGCATAATTTAAATGTTTGAATGTAGAGGATGAATGGATTGAGACCACTGTACCTTCATGTAAAATATGGCTAAGGGGATCCTCAGAATTGTAGATGCAAGTAGATCTAAGAGATGAAGTACTATTCACATTGATGGTGTTGTGTAATGTAACACTTGGAGAGCTGCAAGATGCAGTGTCAGAACTCTAGACTAGGGAACGCTGACTATTTGAAGTTTGGTGTCCAGGTGGCATCCTATAAATTCTATATTCTGTGTTGGGAGTAAGCTGACATTTTGGCAGGTTTACAGAAATCCCTAGATTCAGAAGCAGCTGGAGTACTTGGTCTCAAGTGCATGAGTGCTTGGTGGAGGCTATGAGAAGCCAGTCGTTGAGGTACAGAAAAACTTGGATCCCCATTAGGCGTGGGTGAGCAGCTACTACTGCCATGATCTCGGTGAATACCCTGGGGGCTGTGGTGAGACCAAATGACAGCATTCTGAATTGAAAATGACTGGCTCCCAGATGAAGTGAAGAAATCTCTTGGACGGCTTAGCTATTTTTTTCAAACATCTTTAATAAATTTACACATGACAAATACGATCTTACATTTATATAAATGAATAACACACAAAATGATATCACTGTAGTTGCAAACAGTTTGCATCACAGACGCATTGAAACAGCTATAGTTGTAAACATTATACATCACTTCTAAACCATCCAGTCATTGTCGTTAAGCATTACATAGCTCATTCAAAACCTGCCTCTTAAACCTCATTCCTGTTTTGCATTTATTGCTCCCACAATTCCCATTTTTCCTTTGTAGTTTGTTCCTTCCCTTTTCTAAAGATGCCAGTTCCAGTTATTTTATCTCTGTTACTATATTCACTACTTCTAGTAAGTTTGTTCTAGACTTTGATTTCCATTTTCTAGTAATTGCTTTTTTGGCAGCCACCATAATTAGACTCCGCAAGGCTTTACTATGTCTAGGCAATTCTGATTCTGTAGCATAACAAAAAAATCATCTCCCCAGTCAGTCCAATCTGCTCACCCAGCATCTCTGACAGAGCGGTCTGCAGGGAATCCCAAGAGTCTGCTATCTCATCACACTTCCATAAAATATGTTCCCAGCTACCTCTTTCTTGCCCATCATATCACCTGAGGAAAATTCTTTGGAGTCTAACTGGGGTATACAAATATCTGTGTAAACATGTCCAGGGAAAGATCCTAAATCTTTTAGACTTTGTTGCATATTTGGGAAAATACAAATATCCTCCCATTATCTCTTTGTGACTTGCTTATCAAATCTCTCTTCAATCCTTTCTACGCTCCTCTGATTCTTATAATTATCATGCAGTATTTTATATGCTTTACTAATTATTCCTTTTTTAACAGTAGCTTCTGTTCTAGATTCTATTAAAACTCTACCTGTGCTGGTCTTTCATTTAGGAGCCCCCTATTTCTTTCTCTTTGCCTACTCTTTAATACCAAATCCTTGAAAGGGAAGGCAATTTCTAACCTGCAATCCAAATAAATTCCCGGCCTCTTCCCATTCTATTACTTTTCCCTTTCTAGTTATTGGCTCCTAATACCTTGGCTCCTTTGCCAGTATTCTCCAATAAATTCCAGCCCCCTCTTGCTTATTATCTGTATCCCTGACCAAAGTCAACCCTATTGGCAAAATCTCCAATAGCTTGGCTATTTTGATGCGATAGTAAGCATCTTGGAGATCTATATAGAACATTTAATCATTCTTCCTCAGAAGAGGCAACATGGACTAACTACAACCATCCACAATTTTGTCTTTCTTACAAATTGGTTTATATGACTGAGATCCAAGATGGGTCTGAGATCCTCAGTCTTCTTTGGCACTAAAAAGAACATGGAGTAGACTCCTGACTAACTGGTTGCAGGCTGGATTATCCTTTCTAGCAGCTTTGAGATTTCTATGGCTACTGAATCCCACTGACTGGATGGAACACTGGTGACTGTCTGGAGGGAAGAAAAGGGGAATTGAATAGCCTCTGCACATTATTCATAACATGCATAAATCTGATGTTATTTGCCAGTCTTGAAGTTGCAAAGACAGATGCTCTCCAGAGTACAGTAGTTTGATAGCCAATCAAAAGTGCTGAAAGACTATCAGAAAATGGGCTATGAAAGCCTTGTGCGAAGATATGTGAAGTCTGCCAGCCTAGCTAGATAGAATTTTGCAGTTAATTCTATGTCATTGCAAATATGAATACAATCCACAGGCTTGTCCCCTTAAATGCAAGAAAACTTTGTTAAATGTTGAACTTCCAAAATGTAGCCACAGTGCACTCTGCTGGAACACATCTGATAAGTCAAGCATTGTATGACTGATCTCAAAGCTTGGAGACTATGTCTGGACTGAGGAATTCCTTCTATTGTTTTGAGACCAGAGTTCATTGCTAGATGCAAGTACATAATATCGTTCATTGCTGTAGTTTCCTGGCCAGGTGCAAGATCAAAGAAATGTTAAAACTCGAGTTTCTGTTAGCCTGGGAACCAGAGAAGAATGATGTAATCTAAAATGAGTCCGCAGTGATGTATTATTTTTAAGACTTTCTCAGAGAGAGAAACAGAGCATTTTGGATTTTGTCTGAAGAACTGACCACTCACCAGTACTCTGCCTTTACTCTATATGCAAGTTTATTTAGAACTGTGATTGCTCTTAGAGTTAGATAGGAATTCAGTCAGATTTAGTCTAGCTGTTTTCTATATTTATTTCAGACTATTCTACAGTATTATGTTAAGCATTTTCCTGTGATTTCTGAACTCTTGACTAGCACTGTGAATTGAGAAGATTGGTCTTGTTTTTATTAAATATTTTTAAGCCTTTCAACCATGGCCGTTTTGTGTAGAGATAATTTAACCTCTAGAGTACATTGCATGTATACAGTAATACTGTACAAAGCCACTCCAAATAAGCCTTGCTGTTCATCACACTTACTAATTGGATAATAATATTGTACAGTAATTGGACACCCTTTGGTAAGGACCTTTTTAGTAGCTGATAAGAGTAGTTGGTGGCAGTGATTACTACCTTACAGCCTGGCAGGAGGGAGCATAGCTGGAAAACCTGTGCCAGCCTTCCCCAGAAGTGTCTGCATGTTTGTATATAAACCAAATCTCAAAGTGTGTGTGCCAGCTACTTGGCAGGGACACAAAGGACTGGTTGGACAGAGAGGGTACTGGAGGTTTTGGCTTGACTACTCAGTTGAGATCTGTACCCTACAGCTGTGCCAGTGAGGAGTCTTATTGGGGATCTGGACAGAAAGGGAGAAACCAGCCCCAGACTGACTGTGTGCTCTTAAGGGAAATTGTGCTTTACTATGTATTTCCAATCCTTACCAATGTGGACCCCCCTCACTGATGTTAGCGGCGAGGATTGAGGCTCCTTGATTACTGGGCCAGTGAACAGGCATGTTATATTAATTCACACCTTGATTCTGTGGTCCACCTCTGCCTGTAGGGTGCTGTCCATTAAAACGACCTGCTCCTCTGGGGGGGGGGGGAATCTGTCACTCTGGGAATCACGGAAAAAACTATGATTTATGGAACCACATTTTCTTCCCCAAATTCTGATTCCTAGAGAAAGTTCTTTGTGGTATAGAAAAGGGTACCCTGCAAAAAGAGAGTCTTACCATCTTGTTGGCTCCTAGAGAGTGTATCTTTGATTTTAGGCCCAAACAAGGTCGAATCCTCATATAGGGGCATTGATAAAGAATGACTTACAGCCTTCTGCAAAGTCAAAAAGCCTCATCTAGGTGCGACAACACATAGTTATGGTGGTGCCTGCTGCTCTGGCTAAACCATCTGCTGCATTGGAAAGAAGAGACATGTACACATTAAAAGAGTACTAAGGGTGGAATGCTGGAAGTCCACTCTTCTGGACATCTGCAGGCAACACCCCTGACAGTGACTTGGTGATCTCTTTAGTCAAGTCTCTCTGGAATCTTGTTAAATGAGCTATGTAGTTCAGCAATGTAAGGGCAAAGGTCACAGACTCACAAGCTCACTTCCCAAATCTAAACTCTAGATTCTCTGCGGGGAGATGAAAACGCACACTTTCTTCTGATAACTCTTTCTTTGTGGCTGCTGCCATCACCATAGCATCCACTGGTGGGCCATTACTCCAGTGTTTCCTATCTGAAGTCTGCTTTCTCAGGGATGGGCTCCACCACATCAGGGTCCTTCCATGCACCTTAAGCCACAAGATCAACACGAGGATTAATTGGTGGTACCACCCAGGATGATGTTGGTCTGGAACCAAGGGTCTTGAAGAACACAGACTCATCTGGAAAACAAGTCTTGGGACATCCCAACTCCCTCTATGTTTCATCAATTCTAGAATATCACTGAATGAGACATCTTAAGAGAGGGAACGGGGGGGGGCCTTCTCCTTCCTCTAAGTCAGTACCTTCAGTGTAAGACTTTAATGAAGAGTCTATATGCTTCTGCTTGCATGTCCATTGTCTGGAATGCCTTCTGGGGGAGCAGTAAAAGGGTCAGCATCAGACAGGAACGTAATGAAGCAGGCTTAGTTGGAAGCCGTTGGTGCTTACTGTTCCTTGTATGACCGGATGAAAAGGTGAAGAAAGAGATGGTGCTTGGATGGAACCAAAGTGATTCAAATCTACTTTGTCTTTGGTATTCACCAAAACTCTTTCAAAGGCCTCAGACTGAGGCTGTTACTGGAACCAATGATACCCGCCAATTTGAAATAAATGAAACCTTGCCACTGGCCCCAAAGCCAATGTCTCATCTCAGCTTTCCAGAGCTGAAGTCCCAAGATGGAGAGACTTTTCTAAGAAACTCAATGTTGACTCACCCCCGGAAAACCTGCTCTGAAGCTCTGCCTCAAATTCAAGTCTCAATTCAATGGCCTTAGAGTCGACAAAGATTGGGAAACAGTCGAAGATGCAAGAAGTTCCGACACTGGCACAAGTACTACAGTTCCAAGCAGCTCCGTTAAAACCCAGCCAGAGTCAGACAGGTGCGGATATTAGTAAAGGAGTGGTAAACTGGCTAAAATTTAGAACCTTCCTAGGGAATGGTGCCAGTAAAACCCAAAGCTGTATCGGTGTTCACAGAAATTTCATCATCTGTCAGTGTAGAGTCCTGTCAGGCTTCTCTATGACAGAGTGGATAAAGCTATCGACGAAGGGCAAGAACACTTTCTCCTGGAGCATGGAAGACTGGCGTCTGGAACTCACCAGTCCTGGCAAGTAACTTATTCAAGGTGAAGATCAGGCTCAAGAAGGTGTCTGTTCTGATCTTCTAGGTACCTTCGGGTAGGGGCCAATAGAAGTTAATTGGCCCTGGAGACCTTTTCTTTGCCTTGGATGGAGACTTGCTGAATTATTTCTTCCTTTTCTCCTTGCTCTGTCCTGGCTCTTAATTTTGGGTTCGTTTCTTAAAAGGTGAAATAGGCAAAGAGGAAGCCCCTGTATGAGAAGGAAGGAGCCCCTGTAAAACTAGTTTGTCCCTTATGGTCTGGAGGGACCTTGCACTGAGTATTGCACAGGACAGGACAGCAGTCGATGTTATGGTGTGCGGCAGTGAGATATTAAACACATTTTCAGTATGGGTCCTGAGGTGGTAGTTTATGCCCAAACTCAGAGCACTCTAAATCCCATACTCTCACATCCTGAAAAAAACTTAGGAAGGAAGCTACAGTACTTAACTTTTTTTTTTTTTTTATTATACATAGACCAAAGACCTAAATCTGTGATTTACTAACCTAATAATTATATAACCGCAAAAACTATCTAGCAATATCGAAAACAATTTTTCTGAAAGTATACAAGATTTTATATATATATATATATATATATATATATATATATATATATATATATATATATACATACACACACACACACACACCAGCTATAGATACATCCATATCTAACATATATATATATATATATATATATATATGTATGTATATAAAATTATATTATTATAAAAAAGTGAGAAGAAATCCCTCGCACTAAGGGAGAAGCAGAAAGATGTCAAAAAGGAACAATCCTGCTTTAGCCAAGAGCTCTATGCACATCCAAAACCTTCTAGCAGCAAACGAGATCTGGGGGGGGGGGGGGTTGAGATGCATTAGGGAATTATGGGTAGGGGAGGAGTAAGAGCTCTGGTTCAAAGTAGCTTCAGCATTGGTGCCAAAGTCAGATCCAGTCAGATCCAACAACCCATAGGTTTTAATGGACGAAAATAGACAACACTGGATCAACAATTACAGAAGGATGGCCAAAAAAGGCTTAGAGGTCTTTACCTGCAAAACATGTATTCTTTGAGTCTCAGATATTTCTTTTATTTCTCATAGGAAAAGGTTCTTCATCCTACCTATGGTGGCTAAAAAAGCAATTTCTTTTATTGGAGAAACTGAAAAAAAATATTTTCTTCAGATCTTAATGCTAAACAGTTAAGACAAATCAGTTGTGAGGTAAGGTCAGCCCAATCTTTTCAATGCCATACTGGGAGTTACTGTTCAAAGGAGAGGAAGACTTTCCTGTTATGATAAGCAGCAACAGGGAGGCAGACAGCAAAGGAATACATTTCCTTCTTCAACTCTTTAGTAGATGGAGCTGAAGGAGGAGAGACAGGTTTAGTTTTTTAACCACTCCTTTTTGGATTGTCCAAAGAAAAAAAGTCACATCAAAGGTACCTCTTCCTTTACCAGCACTTGAGGGATACTGCCTGGCCCTTCCAAAACCAGTGACAGGTTCTGCCTTCTCAGTAGTAGATGCACATCCCACACTAGAAGATGCACAAAATTCCTGACTCTTAGCAGCATCCACATAAGTAGTATTAGAGGGATCATTACAAAAAAAAAAAACAGACAGTCAGACCAAGAACTGGAAGAAGGCCAGAGCAGAGTCACATGTTAAAGACCGTGGGAGACTGAGTGAAGTAGAAACCATTTCAGAAAGCCCTCTAACAGTCTTTTGCTTTGCAGCCATAACATCTGAGGTAATGGCACTGGAGTCCATAGTAGTATTTGTGAAGGTCTTTCTCTAGAAAAAAAAATATTAAAGCTAAGCTGACTTCTGATAGTTTTCAGCATAAAGGATAAAGAGATGCTAAATAAGCAGACATTGCGCAACTTCTCTAAACAAAACAACCAAGCTGCATGTGAACTGGTCGTTCACACATTGTTTCTTCTAGACAATCAGCAACAAATTAATTTTTGTAAGGAAGCTGTAAAGTACATAAAGGTTACTTATTTGCCTAAAAGATTAAACAAACCAACCACTGAAGCAGCAGCAAGGACAGAGTTTGACACATTCAACAGCAAAAAAGTTCTGACTTTTGGCTCTTGTACTGGTGCACATGCATCTGATTTTATACCAGCATGACCTTGAGCTTCCTTGGATGGATGCTGCTCATTAAAGGCACCCAAAGGCTTTTGCATACTGACCGGAGTCATCCCAAACAGCTTTGTACTACTGCAATAGTGATCTAATGATGAACATCTTAGCATTTTGCATTCTCAAGACCATTTCAGATGTAAGCTGTATTTGGCAGTTAGTGAAGAGGATTACAGCACTGAGCTGCTATTAAAGTGTTTTCTGTGGTCCAGTATTTTATCTTCTTCCATCTTCATTTGCCTATGGTATTGACTTTCAGCAAGTTACTTAACCAGACAGTGCTCCCAAGTCACCTCTGAAAAGGGACACTTCTTCCTGGTGGACATATCTATTAGTCAACAAAGTAACAAAATAAAAAATAAGCAACGGGTGATGTGCTCATAAAGCACTCTATTCAGATTTTACAAATCAAATACAATGTGAATCTTCACTTGTTCCTCAACAGGGACTATACTATTCACCCGTTCTAATAGGTCTTAATGACTCCCAAGCTTTCTACTCACTTTACTTCCAATTCTACTTTACTCTACAATGCAATTGTTACTCTCTCTGGAATATGAATCATTAGCGCAGCATATGGCTTTATGTGGAAGTAAAGGAGCATGAAAGTTTATAACTAGCAGTTTTTCCCCATGTCATGTAATTAAGCTGGCAGTGTCAAGACCCCACTTTATCGATGGAAGTTGAGTTTGCTTACCTTCTGTAGATTTTGTACTGGCTTTGTTTTCATTAACTACAAACTGAATATTTATATCTATGAGTCATTTATGCAGTGTTCTGTCACGGAGATGCTGGATGTGTGCGTCTCCTTTAGCTTTCAGTACAGTTTTTTGATGGAAGACAACTGCAAATGTAGTGCAGAGGTGAGTGTTTTTACTTCTCTATGCATTTGCTCTACATCATAGGTAGGTACTAGGCTATCTGCCCTAGGGCATTTATAAGCCTAGCCAGAATGTGTTGGCTTTCGCCACCCTTTTAGACTAGATTCCCGAGCCTCTGTCCAGCAGGGCCATAGAAGTGATCCCAGGAGAAAATTTACAACTTCCCATCCACTCATCAAGATTTCTCTTGAAGAGGGTCAGCGAGGGGCTCTGCCTAACATGAACCGAGATTCTATTCCAAAGCGAAGGAAGCCCCTGGGATATGAATCTATACCTCCAGCATGTCCTATTTATTGTTGTGCTGAGGTTTAAATCCATGGAGCGTGTAGCTCTAATGGATTTGGCTTTCTTGAGGTGGAGCATGTCCATCAATTCCAGGGTAGACATGGCCTTGTATGTCAGGCAGAGATTGCCTCTGAGTAGGCGGTAAGCAACTGAGTAGAGCTGGAGTTTTTTTTCGAGTAGCATAGGGCATCTGTTTGAGGCCCACAATCCTCTTGGTGAGGTACTTCTGAGGTCTCTCCAGCTGTTGCAGGTGTCTGGTAAGATATATCCCAAATGGGGCATTGTACTCAATTAAGGGCCTGATGAGCGATGAGTAGAGGGGCACAATGATCGCTCTTAATCTAGATATGAACCCTTTTGTGATTAGGTGAGCTATATAGAAGGTTTTTCTAACCACTTTGGCAATGTGATTGTCAAAGGAGAGGTTACTATCTGCTTGGGTCCCCAGATCTCTAATTACTTCTTCCGTACTTAGTGGATTACCTCCTATGTGGTAGTTTGTGGGCACTTTGTTTTTCCCAAAAGGGATGACTATGCACTTTTTGGCATTTAGCTTAAGGCCATGGTTTTGACATCAGGTATCCATCTTTGTAAGACCTGTTAGTCTTGAGGTTATGTGCTATGTTAGTATATAATGAATAAGGGGCAAGTGAATGGACAGTCCCACACCTGGAAAAAATGTTTTTATAAGCAGTTTACTACTTTTAATATTTTGGAGTTTGACTACATTGGCTTTATTTACTGTGGCTTCTATTAAATGGCAAAAATGTGTGCATTATATTCTCCTGAAAAACGTCTTCAGTCTGTATAGAAATAACCACGATCATGAAGGATAGCTTTACTACTGAGACACACCAAGATGACAATGTGACTGATTTGGTACACATGCACACACTGCAAATTTGTTTTACCACTCCTAAGTTCTCACATGCAAAAACGCACAGAATATTAAAATTAAGAACTAAGAAATCAAAAAGAACTTATTTATATAGTCAATCAGCGAGTTTCACCCAAATAGTGTTATGTTCTGGCCACAATACATTAATGTGCAAAAAGCTCTCTGCTCAAGAACTCAGCACCCTAATACTTTGAAAGCAATGATATCCTGAATGTATATAGTTTAATTTCAACATTCTGCTTATTAATTTTCAGCATTTTTTTTCAAAAATGTGACCTGCATTATTGTCTCAATATTTTTAGGGAACATTTAGACTTCTTCATTTTATTAAGTGTTTTCATTTCAGAAGCATCTGATTAAACTGTTTGGCATTAAGCAACAGTTTGTAAAAATCCATTGCTTCCCAAACTTGAGAACACAGCTTTCCATGCAGAATTATTCACAGAAATCCTGTTGAAGCATGTGAATGGCTGCATTGAGGCTGCTGTACCTTTGACAAATAAGCCCAGATCTGACACCAAAAACAAACCTCACTAGTGGAATCTTTACCTTACCAGGGTATATAACAAAAGAAAAAAAAAGTCATGGCCAAAATCAGAAAGAGCAGCTCTGATTCAATTAAACAAGAAACTAACATGTCTAATAAGGTCCAACAAGGCCAATTATGAGGTCAGGACAGCCTCCCAGGCTAAAGACAATTACAAGACCTTCTTCAGTTATGTCAGGAACCTTAAAGGTAACACTCAGAGGTGTGCAGAACTAGGGATAAATGTCACAGCCTTCACTGAACAGGAAGCAATAGCGAATTTATGGGTTGATAAATTTAGCTCTAAGTTCACCCCCACTATCTCCTGTGAAACCCATTCCAGCATATCCCCCAACTACCAGGAGCAGATGCTGATGGCAGGGACAACGCCAAAAACACTGCTCACAGGGTCTTGACAATATCCTCTAATGCCTCCTAATTTACCTAAAACAAGAAGCTGCAGAATCAGTTGAGGCATCCAACTATAGCCTCATAACAGGTTACATGCCAGGTGAACAGAAGGCCACAACGATCATCCCTCTTCATAAATGTAGACTATCAATTGACCACAGCAACTACAGATCCCATCAGTCTGACAAGTCTGATATGCAAAGCTATGGAACGGATTATCACGGAAATGATCAACAAGGACATTGGCAACCTACAGACAGTGGATCTACATTCAACATCATAGAATTCGAGAGTCACCAAGGCTACGGATTTGGGGAAAACTGTGCATACCACCTACTTTGACATGGCGAAAGTGTTCGATACAATACGACACTCAGGTTACTTTTAATCTCTCACAGTTAGGTACATAATTCACTGGATTTCTGGCTGGCTCACAGACAGGACCCAAGAAATCAGGATCAGTGAGACCACCTTCATCAGGAAATTTGCCACCAGCAAGAGTACCCCAGGGCTCTGTGTTGGACTCGCTCCCGTTTGGCATCAACTTTTCATAAGAAAAGATTATCAAAGGCCTCTGGCTCCCCAAGTTCACAGATGACTGTAAATTGGGAGCTATCGAAGATTGCCCTATGATATCATCATCCTACAAAGGTGGTATATCACAAATAACTGGTGCCCAAGCCATGGATTAAAACCCAACACAAAGAAATGCATTATACTGCCCTTTGGGAAATCGTGCGCTCAAGCTAATTACTCCATCAATAAAACACTCCTAAGAGATGAACTGATAAAGATCTGGGAACACGTTTAGGCAGCAATCTGATCTTCAACAAACACACAACCAAGATAGTAAAAAAATTATTCCATGTCACCCAACTCATAAGCAAGCATATGGCATCCAGGTCCAAGAAGTTATACTACCACTCTACTCAGCCCATATCAAATCTATCATTGAGTACAATGCCCCCTCTGACTTTTTTCCAGGCACATACTTAACTAGACACTTGCAACAAGTGGAATGCCCTCAAAGGTTCTTCACCCAGGGAATCCAGAGTATGAAAACTCTCTCCTAATCAGATCTGCTTAAGGCCCTATCTCTGCACTCCATCTCTTACAGGTTACTGAGAGGCAATTTATGCCTAGCATAAAAGGCATCCTCCGATCCAGATCAAATGGATCTCTTGCACATTTACAAAACAAACAGCACCAGAAACACTAAAGTCAAGGGCCTGAACTTTGCCTGCGACAAACAGAACACATTGGAAAAACTGATATAGGCCTTAAATTATCCTCATGCTATAGAAGTAGTCCTCCATCTGGGGGAAGCAGAGTTCATCCCTGACCCTGTTCAAAAAAAAACTTGAACTGTGGATGGGAAATCACAAATTAACCCCAGGCCTGCCCCCCCCCCATGACACTGATGGACAGACGGCAACATTAAGTAACTTAACCTCCAACTACTGCTTCTTTACTAACATACTCTACCATATATTATTTATATTATTTATTTATTTACTTACATTTGTTGACCGGGAGTATCCAATTGGACATAGAGGCCCAAGGAGAAAAGCGCCACAGTTAAAATAAACAGACAGTTACATTGGATTACATAGCGATTAACAATTTAACGTAGCAACTACTTACAACATATTTACAGATGAAGAACACAGTACATCAGTAGACAATTAGAATCTTTATCTGTGAAGTACATAACAGACATTAACAAATGTTATAAGAAGAAGTTCCTGCTGTATAAGGCAGTTAAGGAACTCAGGAAAAAAACTGGGTTGGGTTGCATGGGTAGGCTTGTAAAGACACTGGTAGTCGTTATCCTAGTATAAAACCTATGAACCTACCACTCACGTTTACACTTGTTTTGAAGTAAATTCTTCTGAACACATTTTTATTTGCTTTAACATATAGTAAGCTGACTTTCTCTTTTACAGACTACAGAATTCATTAACTGCAGGACAATATATTCCCCTTATGCATAGCCAAACCTAGTATATAATGCTTGAATTTAAACTGCAATTTCTCAGATGTTTTTATTGCAGTACAATTCTGCATCTTTCTTTTACCCATCACTTTTGTAACACTGCCACCCCCTCCCCATTTTAGCATATTTGCCTCACATTCTACTCTGCTACACATCCACTTCTTCAGTTCTTTTAATTGTGCAGTAGTGGTTTCACTTCCCCTTTCATTATTTTCACACATTTTTGCCAAGGGCAGGCCTGTTTCTCTTTAGCCCACCCTTTATTGCATCACTTATTCCACCACAAGTGATTTTGTCTCATACCCATAAACACAACTAATCAAACTCAGTCTTTTAAATGTGAAATCCACTGTAAACAATTGTCCCATTTAAGTGGCAACCCAGGAGCACTTCTTAAGTGACTTGTTCAGAGTTGCAAAGTACAGAAATGAACGTGGAATGAGCAATTGGAATATTAATCAAATCTTGCATCTTGGGTATAAGGAAGCAGCTTAACAGTTCAGAGCCTTAATCCCCTTGTACTGGCTGCCAGACCAACTCTACTCTGCAGCCAAGTAACAAACATCCATCATCCATGAATGAATGCATCTCCCTCTAAAGAATGAATTGTGAATAAATGGCAAATTATTTCTGGGCTCACACTGCTATTTTGTTTTCTACTATTCCTAAAAATAAAATACGTCAAGTACCTTTAAACGTTTCTTCCCAGTGGAATGCAGAAGAATGCAGCATACTGTACCTTTTCAAGCTTCTCAGCTGATCCACTTTGAAGCAAAAAATACATGGAATTACTTTATCTAAAGCTTCCAGTCTTTTTCTATACTGACTCATACCGAGAGACTTCCAGTAGCTGCAAGTTATACATGTTTCTACTGGCACTAATTTCAAACACAGTCTTGAAAGTACACATTTCTTCATCTCTGCAGAAGCAATTATTTGATTCTGCAAATACTGCTTTGCCTTCGATGGTTTCCAAATGAAAGGGGGAAAGACAGAGAAGAGCGACAGATATACACACACACATTAGTGATATAGTCCAACTCCCATGAAGTAAGGCATATAACATGCAGCTTCCTACAGGTATATACAAGTGTAATTCTATATATAAAAAAAAAAAATACACTCCATATAATTCAGTGTTCATAACAAATGTGTTTAACACCACCAGAAGTGATGGAAACTTATTTGACTGCTTCAGCTGGTGTTAGGTCCGTGTAAAACCGAGCACAGTGAGGATCGGGCAAACTGCCCTTTCCCCACTGTAGAGCAATCTTGGAGATGGTATATATAATTATTAGGGGGTGTAGGGGGCAGAGCATGGTATTCCCCCTGCAAAAAACAGTGTTTTGTTTTTTTTTCACCATTTTGACTTTTAATCTTTTGGGATTGATCATTAACCGTTCAAAATGTGTATACTTCAACATTTAGAAACACACAGACACACACACACACACAGACAGACACACACACACACACACAGACACACACACACACAGACAGACACACACACACACACAGACACACACACACACACACACACAGACAGACACAGACAGACAGACAGACACACACACACAGACAGACACACACACACAGACAGACACACACACACAGACAGACACACACAGACAGACAGACACACACAGACAGACAGACACACACAGACAGACACACACACACAGACAGACACACACACACAGACAGACACACACACACAGACAGACAGACAGACACACACAGACAGACAGACAGACACACACAGACAGACAGACAGACACACACAGACAGACAGACACACACACACAGACAGACAGACACACACACAGACAGACAGACACACACACACAGACAGACAGACACACACACAGACAGACACACACCCACAGACAGACACAGACAGACACACACACACACAGACAGACACACACAGCGACAGACACAGACACACAAAGACACAGACAGACACAGACACACACACAAACACACACTCACAACACAGAGACACACACAACACACAGACACACACACAGACACACACACACAGACACACACACACAGACACACACACACAGACACACACACACAGACACACACACACAGACACACACACAGACACACACACAGACACACACACAGACACACACAGACACACACACAGACCATTTATTTTTTGTATATTGGTAAATTAGTTGATTTTCCCCACAGCAAACGTGTAGAAAGCAACAATTTACAAATGATGTTTATTGAGTGTAAGCCCCCCTGCACTCCCATCACACGCCAGATACTTAAATATACCAGATCACACAACAGTAGAGAAAGTAGAAATATCCTTTATTACCCACTGAAGTATAATCTCGCTTAGTTCCCCCATACCCTTTTCTGCTTAGTTATACCATATCTGAGAGGACATAATAATTAAGCAATCTCGGAGAAAACCACTTTAAGAAAAACACATGCTACTTAAATATACCAAATCTGAGATTGCACAGCACTGCAAAAAGCAGGTAATGTGCAATGATAGAATAAAAGTTTGACCATCCTGATACTAAACAAAAATACAGTAGATCAGACAGATACCCAAATACATATATGTGGGTTACCTATAACTGGTTGAGGATTCCTTTTGCTGAATGGAAAAAAAAAAAGCCAGTACATTGAAAATCAGCTAACAGAACACAGTGGCGTTTTTTCTCTGTGAGACTGTTGTACAATGGGAATCAATCATTTTCCCAATGTAGTAAGATCACAGAGTCAGTACAGTTAATCAACAGAAGGTGTGGAGTTGGGGGGGGGGGGGGTTGTCCCCTGCAAAATAAAAGTTTTATTTTTGATGGACAGCTGTGTGAAGATGTGAGGTATTGCCAGCTATGCCAGGAGAAGTAGGACAGTGTATGTGTAACATACGCCAGCAAAGCTAGCTGGAATTTTGTAAAGAACTGTATGCTATTTGTATATCAAACTGGTTTGAACAGGTGCTGTGTTGAAAATGTATTTGTAAAGTTGCTTCTGTTAAAAAATGTACCAAGAGTGGGTCCTGACTGTATTGTAGCTGATTAAAATGTATATGTTTTAATAGAGGATACTGGAAGAGAAGAGGTCAAACTCAGCCCCAACTAACTTTGAAAAATAGTAAGAATAGTAAGAAATTAAATTAATTTAGGCTATAAAAATTGTACCTTGCAGCCAGAGACAAAATGTCTAGGAAAACAAGCATTAGTGAGCCTTCTGTATTGTCTTTAGCAGTGAACCAATTGTTACTCCGGAAGGGTAGACATTTGAAATTGTTTTATGATTTCAAGAAGCTACAACAGATCTAATCAAAACTGTGTGTGTGTGTGTGTGTGTATTACTGACACATGTGCTAAATCCTGGCAGTTTCTAGTCAAGGAGGTAGCATGGAAACCAGAAGTCAAATGACCAGATGTATGTGATGTCATTCTCTAATCCATCACTAAAAATGATGATTAATACTAGGTGAGACTGAAGTCTCAGAGCACTCTTATTTGGAACATGACAAGGAAGGACCCCTCACCTACTTCATCTTGCCTTGCTCTAGTAAATGAACCAGGGAATAGTAATTCTTTAGATTATTCAGGAAAATATAGTGAGATTAGTTAAGTACTGTTTTTCTAAATCTGTGTGAATCTATTCATCTGTGTCATTTTAATATTTCCTGTGTCTAAAACTCTGGTGTTTACTGTAAGTAGATATTTAGCATTTTCATGTTCTTTTATTATTATTATTATTATTATTATTATTAAATATATTTAAATTTTCATTGTGGCTGGTCCTTTAGAGAATGTTTTAACATTTGAGAGTATTTGTATCTACTTGATGATGCTGTGGCCACTCCTGAAAGCCTTAATGCGTTGGCCAAACACTATCATTTGTATTAATATTAATTTCACTCAGTATAATTGGGTACCCTTGTAACAGCCTTATAGTAGCTAGCTTTGGAGTGTCTGGTGGCAGTAGCAACCTTATAGTCTGGGCAGGAGGCGGCATAGCTAGTAAATCTGTGCCAGCCTTTCCCAGGTGTGTGTGTGTGCATGCACGCAAATCAAATCTCAAAGTGTGTGTGTGAGTGTGTGTGAGCTGAACACAAAGCACTGTTTTCACAGAGTGGTCAAGGATTTGGCTTGGAGACACTACTGAGGATTCATCTCTATATAGCTGTGACAGTAGGGAGTCTTATTAAGGATCTGGAGAGAAAGAGAAAACAGTCCCCGGACTGATTGTATTTCCTGTGTGCTCTTAAAAGAAACTGTGTCTGATGCAGAGAAGCTGCATCTGGAAATACTGGGTGCATCCATTTTTGTTCCAAGTGAATGTTCCTCTCCAGTGTCAGTGGTGAGGATTCAAACTCCTTGATTACTGGCCCAGAGAGGGAACGTCGCATACTGGTTAGCAGTGGTGGGATATTAACTGAAATTTTGTAGGCAGTTGTCACTGAGTTTCATTTTACAACAGTTGTATTTATTATTATTTTTTGTTAGTTTAATTTAGTCAGGGAAAGCAGACAAATATGTCAGTAGAGGATTATAGCAAGCTGACAAAGAACCAGTTGGCCAAAGAACTGGTACATGCCAACCTGACTAAAAAGGAAATTTCAGTCTTAGTCACAGCTCAGACCAGCAACTAAGAGGATAACCAGACTGGTGATGGGAATTTGCAGCCCTCAGAAACAAGACAGTTTACCTTTTTCTCAGAGAAATTAAAAATCCATCTGGAGTTGAAGAGATCTGAACTGGAGGACAAATGTTTGAAGTCAGAATCACCAGCGAGATTGTGGCATTTGGAGGCTGAAGAAAATGAGAAGCAGCATCAACATAACAGGGATGCCGACTCTGCCAGAGTCATGGCGGTAATAGGGAAGGGAATAACAACCTCAGAAGCACTAAAGGCCAGTAAATTTCTTCCACAATTTACAGAAGGTGATAAATTTGATAGTTTTATTTATATATTTGAAAGAGTATGTTAATAGTATAATGTTGACACCAAGGTCTCTACGTATCGTTGCTGATCCCCTTACTCCACGGTAAAGCTGTAACTGCTATTTCTAAATTGTCTGATATTGACCATTTCTTTACTCTATCATAGTTTAAATATTTATTGAATGTGTTAAATTAACACCTGAAGCTTACAGTAAAAAAAAAAAAAAAAATTGTAAGCATAGACACAAGGCAGATGAATGTGTGTGATTATACTGCTGAGTTAATCACTTGTTTTCATACGGGGGTCAGGGTCACCATTTTTGAAGGGCTGGCAGACATTTTGGTGAGGGAACAAGCCCTTAGCACTTTGCCTGAGGACACAAGAATCTGGTTGGCAGATTGAGAATGTAACTTTGCAAATAAGCTGGGGAAAAGGGGATCTCTACTTAGCAAGAAAAGCATCACTGCACAATAAGGGGATACCCAGTGCTGCACATGGATATAAGGGAACCCATGTTGAGCAACCTAAACCACCCCAACAGAGACTACCAGTAAGACGGGAAACAACTAGTTCAGGTATACAGCCAGGATCAAGGGTTAGATGTTTTAAATATAACCAGTGGGGCCATGTATCATATAGATGTTCATGGAAGCAAGGCGGGGAACAAATATTGGGACAGCCAGCAAGTGGGAATAACAGTATGCCAGTGGTAAGCTATCTGGAGACAACAGTGGTACCATACTATCACCAGAGTTTATATCCGATCTTAGTGGATGGAAAACAGACCACTGCTAAGAGAGAGAGCCTCTGACATAACTATTGTGAAGCCTGCAGTGTTTAAAGAGGAGCAGTACTTGCTTTGGCAGTACACTCCAGTCATTGTTTTAGGAGGGACCCCATTCCAAATGTCTTTGGCCAGAGTTCACCTCGACTAGGAAGGTGGAAAAGGAAGCAAGCAAGTAGGCGTACATGAGGATATCCCTGCAGACATCTTGATAGGGAATGATTTTGATAATGCAGTACCTTGGTGTGCATGCAGTTGCATGCAGTCAGGCTTGGAGACAGGCAGCTGCTGCAGAGACCACAGAGGTACCTAACCAAGAGAATTACTGGCCTCAAACAGTTGCCCTATGCAGCACAATTGAAAAAGCTAAGACTGTTCTCTGTTGCATACCGCTTTCTCAGAGGCGATCTCTGTCTAACGTACAGAGCCATGTCCAACCCAGAATTGTTGAACATGCTCCATCTTAGCAAAACCAAATCCACTAGAGCTACAGGCTCTAGGGATATAAACCTCAACACAACAATGAATAGAACATGCTGGAGGGATAGATTCCCTTCGCAGAGACTTCCTTTACTATGGAACAGGGTCCCGATCTACATAAGACAGAGCCCCTCACCATCACTCTTCAAGAGGAACCTTGATGAGTGGATGGGTAACAGAAAGTTCACACTAGGGATCACACCAACAGCACTACTAGATCGGGGCCAAGGAGTACAAGGGTCTAGGGAACTACTAATGGGGCGGTGAATACCACACAATGTGGCTGGGCTAATACATGCCTTCGGGCAGATAGCTCAGTACCAGCCTATGAACCTATGTGGGTCTGTTAGCCTGCGAGAGACCCAAACAACCCCCGCACATGAAGCCAGGGTTAGTGAGGTGGCTATTTCAGGGAGGGAGCTACTTATAACAGTGAGCTTGAAGGTAAGCCACAGCTGGTGGTAGCTCCTGATTGATGTCCCCTTGGACAGAATAACTCCAAGGGCAGGGGTGAGTGGTAGTACCCAGGCTGACAGTGAGGCACCACTGTCAGAGGATACCAGACTTCCTGTGGAAGTGGAGCTGGGAAGGGTCACAAAGATACAGTTGAAGCAGCAGCAGCTCTCAGACCCTACTCTAAGAGACATGAGTGAGGTAACTAGAGGCACCTGATCCTCAACGAAAGGGGAGTCTGTAAACTATTACAAAGGGCGACTGTACCGAGAGTGGACTCCTGTGGGAGGGCTAGAGGGTGAGGTAATACAGCATTGGTACTGTCCAGAGTCTACTGTCTGGCACTTCAAGCCACTGAAAACCAGTTTATACTGTGATATGGAATAGTAGAAATCGAACACCAAATAATACAATGCCAAAGAAACCAAATGTTTATTTGCAAAGCTTTCAGGTCACAAACACAATGAAAAATACATTTAAATAGGAGCTTTTACAGAAACATATGATCACAGCCAGCCTATCACATAAATCCCATTCATTAACACAAAAAGATAAATCCAGAGAAGTCGACACAGGAACACCAGGTAGATGAACAGATTTATTGAAGCGCTTTTCGGCTCTCACTACGACAGCCTTCCTCAGAATGAAAAACATGCTACAAGCCTTTCCTTTTTATACAGGAAAAGGCGCAAAAATTAAAACAATAATTCAATTAATTAAAATTAATGGAGTTTAAAAACCTTCAACGTCTTCTTAAAGGTATATGAGCAAAAAATATACCTATCAACTGATAAATAATACAAGAATTGATGCACTATGACCTGAAACAAGTTACATGATGAATTCTATCAGAGAACTCCGTACGATTGTATAAAAACTCAATGATATCGATACATTCTGTGTTATATGAATACAAGTACAAACACCTGTCATTTTTAAAAATAAGACTAAATGCTGTGAATTGTGGATATTAAAGCTTCATGATGGTGACTGGGTATATAGATACCTGTCTTATATAGTTAATTATTAAACGTATCAAACTTCCCAAAGACATGTATATGTACATAACCAAATTCAAAAATTGCAAATTAATACCCCAAAGGATTCAACAGATATTGTGCATGTATAAGTTAATTCTTAAATAAATAAAATTCAAAAATTCAAAAGTTCAAAAAAATCAAAAAATCAAAAATACTCTAAATTTTAAATATAAATTTATTTTCTAATTAATTTATAAACTACATAATATAAATTCAAGAAGTAGTTTAAATTTTAATATTTAATCAACCCTTACTATCTCACCAAATTCTTTAATTTCAATAACACTCCTATTGAGGAAGCTTCGTTTAAGCCAGGATAATTACCTGCATTTAATTTGATTTGCCAGTTTAATTCCAGTTCAAGCAACTTTAATGAATAAGGTCCTCCTCTAGGATTGGTTTTTAATCCATCAATAATCAGAAATTTAAAATAATGATCGGGGGAGCTCAAAATATGTTTTGCTAATGCGTTCTCGGTCTTTTGATGGTTAACAGCATAGATGTGTTCATATGGGTCTACTACAATACAGACACCACAATCGACGACACACGACCCAACCGACAACACACACACACCACACCGACCCACAACAAACAACATACACCACAACACCGACACACAACCAAACACAACCACTAACAACACAACTAACAAAAACACACCCTACAGAACACAGCCTAACACCGCAACCTTAACCACCTACTAACACTACCCACCCTCACTTACCCACCCCTAACCCACACACTCACCAACCACCACCCACACCACACACTTCACCTACCTGCACCTAACCTACCTCACTTACCCACCGCACCGACCACGCCAGCACACGCCAGCACCCCAACCCTACTACCACCCTTAACACACTTACCCACCCACCGACACCACACACCCACCCAACACCTACACACCTACCTGCACCCCTTTCCCCGTCCACTTAACCCGTCCCAACACTACAGTCACTCACTATCACAACCTCCTACCCCCCTACCTACAACACACACCTCACCTCCCCCACAACCCGAACCCATCATCCACAATTTTACTTACCCTGACCCTCCTAACTCCGTTAACTGTCGCACACTCATCGTATCACGCATCAGCACATTTCCCTCGTCGGTCTTTCCGGCTGTCGGTGAATCTCCCGGTCGGTAAACCTACCTGTCGGTCATTTCGTCTCCTCTTCCCGCGTGTCGGCGAATCGTCGTTTCGGTCTCCCGAAGTAGACCCGTTCATATATCCTGTCTCTGAGCCTACGCTCAGTTTTACCGATGTAAAAGGCGGTACATAATACACATTTAGCCAGGTAAATTATCCCCTTAGAATTACAGTTAAATTTGCCATTTATTTTGTATAAAACTTTGTCCAAGGTAAATGTGCTACTGGTCATTACGTGTTTGCACATATTACATGCCTCACACTTGAACATCCCTGTAAGTTTTCTCAGCGAGTCTGGCTGAAATTTCAAAGAATCTTTTAAGTTCAGTCCACGCTTAAAGGTGACATTGGGTTTATGACCAAGTTCTTTTTTAATAAAGAGGTGTTATTTTTCAGCAAGTTCCAATTTTTATTCAAAATGTTAATGCATTCAGAACTCAATTTAGTATATATAGTGGTGAATGACACAACACTATTTGAAATTGAAGTTGGAGTATTAGGTTGAGTTTCAGAGTGAAAACACGTATTTAAACCTTTATTTAACAGGTCACTTGGTTCAATGACCTCAATAGTAGCACACTTAAACTCCAAAGAAGAATGGTCAATACTACCACTCTCCAAGTTGTCTAACCCGTCTGTAGGACCAGGACGATGTATAGCCAATAAAGGCCTAAAATAGTTGATTTCTCTTTTTAATTTGACCTCGGCTATGATCTCGTCGATGAGCTCTACCGGGTAATCTCTCTTCAAAAAAACTGATTTTAAAAAGAGACATTCATTGTCAAAATCATTATTGAGAGTTACAATCCGGGCCGCTCTAACCAGTTGTCCTTTTAAGACAGCTTTCTTCTGATGAAATGGGTGACAACTTGCAAAGTGGAGAAAGGAGTTGGAGTATGTTTTCTTACGATAGATACTAGAAACATAACAATTTAAGTCCAGGTTTTTAGATAGCATGATATCCAAATAAGAAATAGCTAAATGGTCATATGTGTATGTGAACTCAAGGAAATCAGTCAACTCGTTGAGAAAACCCACAATATTGGATGCAGTTTGGTCGTCACCTTTAATCAACAAGAAAATGTCATCGAGGAACCGCGTATAAAGAATAACTGATTGCTTATACAAATCAGATTTAAATACTAGATCGGATTCCCAAAAGGCCATGACCAAGTTGGCTACGCTACCTCCACATGGTGATCCCATAGCTATTCCTCTTTTTTGTTTATAAAACAAAGACTCAAACATAAAGAAGTTATAAGAAAGGACAAGGTCTAACAATTCAGAAACTATATAAATTTCTTTTTTTGGAAATTTATATTTATACATCATCAAGGTAACCCATTCGATAGCGACATCGTGGGGTATGCAAGTGTACAAATCCTTGATGTCCACGGTTAAAAAATTGTCACTGTCAAGATTCCCTTCGCAGAGACTTCCTTTACTATGGAACAGGGTCCCGATCTACATAAGACAGAGCCCCTCACCATCACTCTTCAAGAGGAACCTTGATGAGTGGATGGGTAACAAAGTTCACACTAGGGATCACACCAACAGCACTACTAGATCGGGGCCGAGGAGTACAAGGGTCTAGGGAACTACTAATGGGGCGGTGAATACCGCACAATGTGGCTGGGCTAATATATGCCTTCGGGCAGATAGCTCAGTACCAGCCTATGAACCTATGTGGGTCTGTTTAGCCTGCGAGAGACCCAAACAACCCCCACACATGAAGCCAGGGTTAGTGAGGTGGCTATTTCAGGGAGGGAGCTACTTATAACAGTGAGCTTGAAGGTAAGCCACAGCTGGTGGTAGTTCCTGATTGATGTCCCCTTGGACAGAATAACTCCAAGGGCAGGGGTGAGTGGTAGTACCCAGGCTGACAGTGAGGCACCACTGTCAGAGGATATCAGACTTCCTGTGGAAGTGGAGCTGGGAAGGGTCACAAAGATACAGTTGAAGCAGCAGCAGCTCTCAGACCCTACTCTAAGAGACATGAGCGAGGTAACTAGAGGCACCTGATCCTCAACGAAAGGGGAGTCTGTATACTATTACAAAGGGCGACTGTATCGAGAGTGGACTCCTGTGGGAGGGCTAGAGGGTGAGGTAATACAGCATTGGTACTGTCCAGAGTCTACTGTCTGGCACTTCAAGCCACTGAAAACCAGTTTATACTGTGATATGGAATAGTAGAAATCGAACACCAAATACAATGCCAAAGAAACCAAACGTTTATTTGCAAAGCTTTCAGGTCACAAACACAATGAAAAATACATTTAAATAGGAGCTTTTACAGAAACATATGATCACAGCCAGCCTATCACATAAATCCCATTCATTCCCACCCCCATAACCCCCATTAAAACTTTATGACCAAAACACAAAATGTATATAAAAAATATCAAAATATAAATATACATGTAAATATACATATAAAAAGGAAGCTATAAACTTTCAGCCTGTTTTAACTAAAATATGCTTCAAACTAACAGCATTGTTTAAGCCAGGTGATAAATCTGCCTGTAACCTAACTACCCATTCATATTGTTTAATTTCAACTATATTATTATTATTGCCACCCCTACTATTGCTATACATTACATTAATAGCTCTAAACTTAAATTGATGTGCCTAGCCCTTATCAGAAATGTTTCTTAGATGACCTTTTTCGTTTGCGGACAGGTACCAGAACAGAAATTGAAGATTTATTATCATATTTAGATAAGCCATGGATTTCCTTAAATTTACATGTACAGTAGAGGAAAACAATACATTATTTAGACGTTAAAATGGAGAATAGAGCATTTGGTTTGTATACTAGTACTCTATATAAAAAACCCACTTACTCAAATGGGTTGTTACATTTTTCTAGTAATCACCCCTTTCATCAAAATGGGGGGGGGGGTGATTAAGAGACAATTTATAAGACTGGCACGGATGGTGCTTTTGGATGATAGTTTTGAGGTAGAATGTGACATCTTAGTCCAGATGTTCCACAGGAGGGGTTACTCTACAGAACTTGTAAGGAGTGTGAGTAATGAAGTAAAAAGTAAAAGAAACCTGGGAATATCTGCACCCCTTTTAAGAGAGGGTGTGACATTTAGACAAGAAGGTAACATGTAAAGAGAAGAGGATAAGTTGGGTAGAGCATTTATTACAATATATATAGAGGAGAATGAGGAGATAAGACGTTTAATTAATAGGAATCGGTGTATATTAGAGCAGAACAGGGAAATGGTTATGCTGTTTGGATTAAAACCTAGTATTGTGTTTAGAAAAGGTTGTTCCTTTAAAGACATGTTTGATAGGATAGGGAACAACAATAATTATTATGCAACAACCCAGAGGAGAATAGGTACATTTAAATGTGGTTGGTGGAGACAATGTAAATATATACTAGAGGGGGATATGAATTTTTAATATAAAATCTAACTATCATTGCAATTGCCAGACAGAGGGGGTGATTTATGCTGCTCAGTGTCAACAATGTGGTGTTTTTTTATATAGGAAAAACAGACACTTTAGGGAAAGAATTTACCAGCACAATTTAGATATCAAAAATATGAGTAAAGCTTTATATAAGCATATTTCTAACAATGTAGATCATAGTTTTAAATTTCATGTTTTAGAGAAGGTGTTTAAGGAGGGTAGCTGCGGTGGTGCAACGGTTAGTGTTGCCACCTCTCAGCAAGAGGTTCTCCGGTTCGATCCTCGGCTGGGGTGCCTTCTTTGTGGAGTCTGCACATCCTCCCTGTGGTCGCGTGGGTTTCCTCCCACATACCAAAGACATGCTGTATGTGGATTGGACACTCTAAACTGGCCCTAGGTGTGAGTGTGTGCCTTCTGTGGAAGGTTGGGCGCCAGGCTGGCAACTCGACACTGTAAAACTCTGCTGCCAATCATGAGTGGACAGTGATCCGCTGTGGCAACCCCTAACCGGGAAAAAGCCGAAAGAAGAAGAGAAGGTGTTTAAGGACAAAAGGGGAGACCCATGGAAGAACTAGTGGAAATACGGGAATTGTGATGGCACTTACAATGCAATACAACGGTGTTCCTGGGAATAAATGATTATATATCCATTAGTAGTCGACTTAAACTAAAGGCCCATTATGATGCTAATTAATCAAAGTAAAGAAGTAATATTTTTGTTTTTGCTCATTTACATATTTATATATTTTTGGGTGGCCACCGTGAAGTGGTTAGCGTTGCCACCTCACAGCAAGAAGTTCTCCTGTTCGATCCTCGGCTGGGGTGCCTTCTCTGCAGAGTCTGCATGCCCTCCCTGTGGTCGTGTAGGGTTCCTCCGGGTGCTCCGGTTTCCTACCACATCCCAAAGACATGCTGTAGGTGGACTGGACACTCAAATTGGCCCTAGGCGTGAGTGCGAGCATGTGTGCCCCTTCAGTGGAAGGTTGGGCGCAGGGCTGGCAACTCAACACTGTAAAACTCCACTGCCAATCACGAGTGGACATGTGATTCCACTCTGACGACCACTAAGCGGGAAAAAGCCGAAAGAAGAAGATATTTATACATTTTTATATTTATAGTTAGTAAATATTAGTAAATGTTTAACATTAGTATTATTGTAATATAGTTCAAGGTAAAGTATGTTTATGCAAATGGGTTAAATGTTAGTTGATGAAATTAAAAGTATTGTTTGGTTGGGGGGACGTGATGTGAATTTTATTAATGACTTTCAGTATTTAAACTGTTTTAGTAATGGAGACGAATTGAACTCTAAGTCTAATGTTATAAGCAGACAAAAGCACTTAGTTGTGGATTAAAGGTGTTGATTTTATCATTCTCAGTGTGTTTTTGAGACCAGAGTACCTTGATTTTTTTTTTATTATGTTTGGACTGGTTCTGAGTTTTCAAAAGTACCTGGTATACTTAAAACATTTTTCTACTATTAGTTTGTGAAAAATCTTTGTAATATAATCTTCTCTTTAAACTTTTTTGGTTCCTATAAGCAAAATGTGGTCCATCACCACAAATTTTTTGTAACTCAGGCACTGTCATCAGAACTGTCCAATTTCTTTCTATAATTTTCTTCACTTCATTAGTCCTTAAACTGAAAGTAGTTAAATATCTTACTTCATCATTTTTACTAGTCTGTGGTGATCGTACATCAACATTACCATTTAAATATATTGGTTTGCCATTAGCCTGTCTTTCATCACAGACTTCCTCATAAACCCTTTTCACTTTTCCAGCATCATATCCGCTTTCTTAAAACTCTTGTATCATATCTTCTGCCTGTTGGCTAAATATCTCATCTTCTGTAGTAAGTCTACTTAATCTACTCAACTGTGCTTTCAATATACCTGAAAATACATGTGGTGCATGCATACTGTGCCTATTAACATACGTTTACTTGGACATCTTTCTTATGTATCCTAGTCTCTATTTGCCCTTCTTTATTCCTTAATTCTACGTCTAAGACGACTATCTTCTCATTAGAACTCTCCATTTTGAATTTCAAAAAACTAGTGGTAGAGTTTAAATAGGCAACATACTGATCTAATTATTGTGGTGTGCCTTTCCCAATAAGGAAGCAATCATCTATGAACCTTTGATAAAAAAGAACATTATTATTCAAAACATTATGTTGACTATAAATAAATTTCTTCGCCTATTCATATAATACTAAGTTGGCATAGGTGTTTGCTATGGGAGTACTGAAGGCTTTGCAAATAAACATTTGGTTTCTTTGACACTGGATTATTTGGTGTCTGACTTCTAGCCACTGCCCATGACATTCCTTTTGCAGGTCATAGGGGCATAAAGAATACCAAGAAACATAGTATGCAGAACTTTTATTGGCCTAGGATTGCAATAGATTTAACAGGGCAATGCAGGACATGTGATCAGTGCCCAAAGGTAGACAAGGTAGGAGATGAGGTCAAAGCTCCTTTGATGCCTCTGCCTGTGAGATTGAGGAGCCATTTCAGAAGGTAGCAATGAATATTGTGGGGCATCTGAGTAACAAATTCCACACAGAAGGAAATATATTCTGGTTGTAGTAGATTATGCTGCTAGATATCCTGAGGTGTCGTCTCTGTCCTCCATCGACGCAGAGAAGGTGGCAAATGCTTTGTTAGAGATTTTCAGCTGGGTAGGTTTCATCAAGAGAAATATGGACTGACAGAGGTGCCAATTTCATGCCAGACCTGCTGGCTTGTCAGTGGAGGCGCTGCGGGGTGAAACACCTAAGGACACCCCATACCATTCCCAAAGTAATGGTCTTGTGGAGAGGTTAAACTCTACACTAACGACCACACTATGGGCATTTGAAGACTAGTTTAAGAGGGAGTGGGACAAATATTCGCCCAGTCTGCTGTTTGCATATAGAGAGGTATCGCAGAAATCCAAGGTTTTTCAACCTTTGAGTTGCTGTATGGGCACAAGGTGAGGGGGCCTTTAGATATGACTCATGATGAGTGGGAGGTTGAGTGTGAATTCTACAAGGAGTCTGTTGTGGCGGATCTACTTCAGTTGACCTGACACCCAACTGACTGACACCCAACTGACTGACACCCAACTGACTGACACCCAACTGACTGACACCCAACTGACTGACACCCAACTGACTGACACCCAATTGACTGACACCCAATTGACCTAAATTTCATTTGACTGACAACTCATTTGACTGACAACTCATTTGACTGACAACTCATTTGACTGACAACTCATTTGACCGACAACTCATTTGACCGAAATTTAAGACATAGATGTAGGTTTTCCTTCACCTGTGACTTGCCTGTGATAAAAAGAATTACTGTAACTTACAGTGCTGACTGTTAGAATTCCGATAGTCATTTAGAAAGTAGTGTTGTAGTGCTTCTAAACGTGGGATTCTCGCTTTACATTTTTATGGGAAATATTTAAAGTAATTTGGTGAATGTTTTGGGTGTTCCCAGCAGTAGTGGCAGAGTGTAGAGTACTGTAAGGCAAGTTAAAGGTATATGCCCTTTTCCCTACTGTAGTGCAATCCTGGAGTTAGCATATATAATTGGGGGGGGGGTTTGAGGGGTACAGCCCTCCACCTAGTTTGGTTGTACAAAGTCCAGTTTCTGTTAAGACGGTAAGTAGTTTTTAAGTTCTGGAATGAGTTAGTTATTGGTGTTCTAAGTGTGCTTGTCTATGGTTTAAGATTTAGTATGTTGAAATTTAGAAGTTATGTACCTACCATAACATTCCATGTTAGTTGTCTTCTCTCGCCTTCTTTCTTGCTGGATGGGTTCGGAGCCGATCCTCGGCTCCGACTCGGCACTTGCTAAGCTCGAGAATCACTTTTACCAGCTCGAGGCAGCCCCATATCCCATGATGCAAGGCGGTAATTACCCAGATCTCGTTTGGTATCTAGAGGAAAAACTGCCTATAAACTTTCCACCAAGGAAAAAAGAAGAAGAACTAACCTAAAAAGGCTGTATGGGGAAACCAGATAATCAAGGTCCAGAAGTAACTGGTGTCCAAGGAAGAACAATCTTCCAGAGAAATAGAAAGTTCAAGGTCTGTCCAGGCTAGGGGGACAGGAGGGAGGGACGCAAGAAAGAAGGCGAGAGAAGACAACTAACATGGAACGTTATGGTAGGTACATAACTTCTAAATGTTAAGTTGTGAATCTCGCCTTCATTCTTGCTGGATGGGACCGCGTCCCTAGCACCTCTATCCTGGGTGGCTCAATGGAACAGACTCTTGAGAACTGTGGAAGCAAAACTCGCCCTGTCCCTGGAGGCCAAATCCAATTTGTAATGGGAAACGAAGGTATGAGGAGTGGCCCAAGTAGCTGCTGCACAAATAGTGTCTAAGGGTAGCCTAGCTTGAAAGGCTGCAGATGTGGCTAGACCTCTTGTAGAATGTGCTTTAGGTTTTGAAATGAGTCGTTTGCCCCTAAGCTGATAAATGTCAGAAATGGTGGAAGACAGCCATCTGGATAAGGTTACTTTAGAAACAGGGAGACCTTTTTTATTTTCAGCATAGGAAAGGAAGAGCTGATCAGACTTCCTGAATTGCTTCGTTCTGTCCAAGTAATATCTGAGTTGGCGATGAACATCTAGGTAATGCAATTTTTGTTCCGCCCTGTTAGAATAATTGGGAAAAAAATACAGGAAGATCAATGGATTGGTTTAAGTTTGTCTTAGAAGCAACCTTGGGCAAAAAGGATGGATTGGTTCTTAAGGATACTCTGTCCTTGTGGAAGACTAAGTAAGGACGACGTACAGAGAGGGCATGAAGTTCAGACACTCTTCTAGCCGAGGTAATAGTGACTAGAAAAAGTGTCTTCCAAGAAAGAAACTTTAATGGGCATGAAGCAGCCGGTTCGAAAGGGGGAAGTATCAAGGATGCCAGTACTAAATTTAGGTCCCACTGTGGTGGAGGATCCCTAACAGGGGGTTTAAGAAGGAACACCCCTTTAAGAAAGGCTTTACAAAGTTTGTGGGACATAATGTTTTGGTCTGCAAATCCGGCATGGAAATTCGAGATTGCTGCCAACTGGACTTTAACTGTGGAAAAAGAAGAACCTGAGTGAAAAATTTCAGCTAGAAAGTCCAAGACTGATTGAATAGGGGCAGTAAAGGGGTCTATGTTCTTAGACTTTGCCCAAAAGGAAAAACGTTTCCATTTGCTAGAGTAAATCCTCCTGGTAGAGGACTTAAGAGAAGCTACTATGATATCTCTAACGGGGTTAGAGATCATAGGAAGCCTGGCTAAGGAAAGAAGTGGAGCAACCAAGCAGTGAGGTTGAGGGAACAAATGGACCGGTGCCGTTGACCCGACTGGTGGGTCAGAAGATCTGGAACTGGGTCCAGATGCCAAGGCTGCACCAAGAGATGGTGATGAAGGAACGGGAACCAAATTTGTCGAGGCCAGAAAGGGGCAATGAGAATCATTTTGGCTCTCAAGACGGTAGCTTTCTGGAGTACTTGAGGTATTAACGGAAAAGGGTGAAAAGCATAAAGAAGTCCCCGGGGCCAATCCTGGGTAAGAGCGTCTCTGGGGGGGTGGCCCGGAAGTGGGAAGAGAGAGAAGAAGTCTGGGCATTTGCTGTTTTGGGGTGTAGCAAAAAGGTCGCAGCACGGGCGGCTCCACTTCTGAAAAATCTCTTCCACAATAGATTGTTTGAGAGACCACTCGTGAGGCATGAGTATAGCTCTGCTCAATCTGTCCGCTATTATGTTGGTTTTCCCGGGGATATGCATTGCTACCAGAAACCGATGAGAGGAGATCGCCCATTGCCAAAGTCTGAGAGCTTCTCGACACAAGGGATAGGACTTGGTCCCGCCCTGCTTGTTGATGTACCACACCACGGACATGTTGTCTGTGTGAACTGCAATTGTTCCTATGGGAAGAAAGTCGTTGAGGGCTTGCAACGTTAAAAGCACTGCTCTCATCTCTAGGACATTTATGTGCAGGTGGTATTCGAACGGTTGCCACGTGCCATGAAACATCCTCCCCTGATAATGCCCCCCCCCGCCCGATCAGGGAGGCATCCGAAGTGACCGTGGCTACCGGGGCCGGGGGGACAAATGGTCTGCCCTGATGGACTAGGGGAGAAGAAGTCCACCAGGATAGATGGTTCTTGCAGGTCTGTGTCACCAGGATGTTGTGACGCATGGGAAGCTGTTGGAAGGACCATTGGGTAAACAACATCCATTGCAGGAGACGCATGTAAAAACGGGCCAGAGGAAGAAGTGTGATAGCAGCTGCCATGAGGCCCAACACTTTCAGGACCAACCTGGCTTGTACCTTCTTGCTGGATAGGATGATCCGAACATGGTTTTGGATATCTAGGATTCTTTGAGTTGTTAGGTTTGCTGACATCCGAGTAGTGTCTAGATCTGCGCCTATAAAGGTAATAGATTGGCAGGGCGATAAGGAAGACTTTTCAAAGTTGACCAAAATTCCTAACTGACCGCAGATGTAGAGTGTAATCTCTTACTTGGAGAAGTTGATGCCTGATGGTGGCTGAGAGGAGCCAGTCGTCGAGATACGGAAACACCTGGAATCCTTGACGTCTCAGGTGAGCCGGGACCGCTGCCATGCATTTGGTGAACACTCTGGGGGCTGTAGTGAGACCAAAGGGCAGGGCTCTGAATTGAAAATGACTGGTCCCCAGCCGAAAGCGGAGAAACCTTCTGAAGCGTCTGTGGATTTTTATATGATAGTACGCATCCTGAAGGTCTATGGAGCACATCCAGTTGTTTTTGCCCAGAAAGGGCAAAATCGACTGAAGTGTGACCATCCAAAATCTTGTCTTTTTGACAGACTTGTTTAGTCTGCTGAGGTCTAATATTGGTCTCCAATCTCCCGTCTTTTTGGGGACCAAAAAGAACCTTGAGTAGATTCCGGATTCTAAATGATCTGCTGGAACAGGCTGGATGGCCCTTTTCTCTAGAAGCTTTGAAACTTCTAGATTTGCAATTTCCCTTAGACCAGGTGGGACGTCTGGAAGGGAACCTTTTTGAGGGAAGGGGCTTTTCTCGAAAGGTATTTTGTAACCCTCGGATATGATCGACTGTACCCATTTGTCTTGAGAGAGGGAAAGCCAGGCTTCTGGGTACAGTGATAATCTCCCCCCAACTGCCGCCAAGGGTGGGCAGTCGGGCAACACCTCAGGGATGTTGGAAAGGCTTGTCAGAGAGAGGCTCTCTGCTGCCTTGGTTCTGCGGACCCCCCTCTGCCCCTAGGGCAGCGTCTGTTATTACCCCCTCTGGAGGTAAACTGACCACGTGCGTCAGGCGTGACTCCTTGAGATTTTTGGAACCACATTTTCCCTCCCTTCTGACCTTTGGGGTAAGGTCTAGAAGGGGTGGAGAAACGGACCCCTACGGCAGAAAGTCTTGCCGTCTTGCTCGCACCTGGCCAAACTGTCCTTCACCTGAGGGCCAAACAATGTTGTCCCATCAAAGAGAGAGTTCGTGAAGGATGCCTTAAAAGGGTCTGCAAAATTACAGAGCCGCATCCAGGACTGACGTCGGAGAGCCACTCCTGTGCCTGCAGCTCTACTCGCCCCATCAGCTGCATAAGAAATGAGCCGCATGGAGTAGTTGGTTATGGAATTTAGGATTCCCAGCTGAGAGGCAATCTTTTCTTGAGCCCCTGCCGCTGACGGATCCTGTACTACTTCACCCAATTCTTTGAGGATGTCTTTTTGAAGACGGGTGAAGTGACAAATAATTCAGCGAACGCATAGCAAAGGTCGCTGAGGAAAACATCCGCTTGCCATACCTGTCCATGGTCCTAGACTCCTTGTTAGGAGGATGGACTGGTATGGAAGGATCTGCAAGTTCCTTTTTGGTGGCAGCCGCCACCACCATGGCATCAACCGGGACACCTTTAGTAAGAAACTGTTTTTCAGTGGGGGCCTTGATAAACTTTGAAGGCCTCCTGGGGACTGGTTCCACCGAATCAGTAGATGCCCACGCCTTTCGAGCTATGACTTCCATGAGGGGGTCGAAAGGCGGAGACACCCAGGAGGTGGAGGGTCGAGATACAAAAGCCTCCAGGTATACCGATTCATCCTCGGAGGGATTAATGGAGGGCCAGTTCTCCCTCTGTTTCAGGAGTTCCAGGATGTCTGAAAAGGAGACATCCTCAGAGGGGGATCTTGGGGACCCCTCAGACTCATCCAAATCGGTATCTGATGTTGTAGACTCAGGGGAGTCTAAGTGCTTCCTCTTGCAGGTCCTCTTACGCAGGGGTTCTCCTGAAGGATCAGGAGAAACCTCGGAAGAGGAAGTTCTTCCCAATGGGGAAACCTGGGGTGATGGATCTCTGGGTCCGGGAGCAACAGAGTGGGAAGAGACATCTACAGGCACCATAGAGGGAGGAGCTAAAGGAACAGACTGCTGACTAAGCTCAGGGGCTAGCACACTCCTCATCACCTCGAAGGCTCCCCTCCCAGGGAGGGCCGAGAGACCCCGCTCCGAAGAAACAGGGACTCCCGGCCCCACTGAAAGGGAAGGCTCCGAAGCAGATGTCAGAGCCGAGCTCACCAAGGCCGAAGCCCCAAGAGGGAGAACGGGGTCGGACAAGGGTCCGATGCCACTCGCCCCCTCGGAACCGACCAGGGAAGCCCGACGACCGGATCCCTCCAAGGAGGGTCTCAAGGAGGAGATAGGAGTCGAGGACGACTGAGCCGAAAGGTGTGGTATCGGCTCCGAAGCACCAACAGTCACGGTACCAATAATCTCCGGCTCCGAACTCTGAAAAAGAGTCAGAGGAATCTCAGGAGGGTGTGGAATAGCAGCAGTCTGTTGAGACGGGCTATGGAGCATCTGAGCCAGTGCCTGTGATTTTAATAGTCTACTCACCACTCTCTCCAAGTCATGGTCTGAGAGCCTGGAAGACCTTGATGATCGGCTCCGATGGCTCCGCTCCGAAAGCAAGGGGGAGGTTGGAGCCGAGTGAATAGACTCCAATGATGGAGATCTAGACCTCTTTTTTGACGGAGCCATCGGAGCCGACGAACCTTCGGCTCCAGCTGGAGCAGACAGCTTGTCGGCTCAGAGCGGAGACAGAGACGTTTCGGCTCCGGCCGGAGCTGAAACATGCTTCAAAACTAGGGTGTCTGCTCCGACTGGAGCCGACACGGGTGCCGAAGCCAGGGTATCGGTGCCGATCGGCGCCGGTACTGAAACTTCCAAAAAGGAAGGATCGGCTCCAGACAGAGCCGATGTCGACTATGGCGGAGTCAGAACCAAGACCACAGACTTTGACACTGAAGTCTGGGTCTTGGGAGGCTTAGAGGGCTTCCCGGAGCCGACCTTAGCCGGGTAGCACTCAGGCTTAAGAAGACACCTGAGGATCAACTTATTCCTACGTTCCTGCAGGACTCTCTGGCTGAAAGAATGACAAATAGCACAGGAGTCCTGCAGGTGTAGGGGTCCCAGGCAATAAATACAAGGTGTGACCGTCTGTCAGAGACATCTTCTGACAGCACGAGTCACACTTCTTGAAACCTGAGACCCTGGTGTCTTTGGACATGTCCGAGTCCTAATGCACACACACACAATCACACCAAAAAAATAGACAGAATTAATAAAACTAACAGTGACACAACAACACCCACACACTTAAAGAAATCCTGACAGGAACTGTGAGGGAGGGTAAGGCCTAAGGCCTAAAACACAGAGAGATATAAAAGAAAGGGATGGAAGGTAATGGGTATGGAGCTAAGTGAACAAGTAAACTAAAAGGTTATAAGAATAAAATTTTAGGGTACTGGGATATCTAAATTTTCTCAGAGAGAGTAATTTAAATCACTTACCAGGAGCTGGTAAAAAAGCTGACCTCATTAGCGAAGCGGCAAACGAGATCTGGGTAATTACCGCCTTGCATCATGGGATATGGGGCTGCCTCGAGCTGGTAAAAGTGACTCTCGAGCTTAGCAAGTGCCAAGTCGGAGCCGAGGATCGGCTCCGAACCCATCCAGCAAGAATGAAGGCAAGATTGACAACTTAACTTTCAGTATTGTAAGCTGTTGGTGAAATGAGTTGTCAGTCAAATAAATTTAGGTCAACTGGGTGTCAGTCAAATGAGTTTTAGGTCAAGTGAAGTAGATCTGTTGTGGCCTATGTCCTAAACCACAGGACAAGGTTTAGGAAGCTCATGAGCTTGGCCCATGAGAATCTGGCAGGAACCCAACAGCAGGAAAAGGTCTAGTATGACAGGAATGCTTGAGCCCGACAGTATGCTGTGAAACAGCAGGTTATGGTTCCTGTCAGATACAATAAGCTGCAGGCAGCTTGGGTGGGACTCTTCAAAGTGGTAAGGAAGATCAGTAATATTAACTAGGCAGGAGACAGGGGCACAAACTGTACCATGTTAATATGATAAAACCTTACCACGATAGGGAGGCCCTCGTGCTACATATCTATAGTAAGAGGCCAGAGGAGTCTGAAGGGGATCTAAGGCTACATCACGCTAACCAGCAAAATGCCAAGTTACTAAGGTGGAGCCCAAGGTTGCAGGCATATGATATGACAATGCAGCACTGTAATGGACTCAGAAATGTCAATGCAGATGGGTTCTCGAGACAGGGTATGGGTTAATGTATTCCTAGACAGGCTCATTCTCTCAAACCATGCTTCTCAAGGGTCACTTGAAAAACTAGCTTGAGTCTTTAAAGGAGAGATAGATGTGACAATGTGAGGTGTTGCCAGCTATGCCAGCAGAGGTAGGGCCGTGGATGTGTAACATATGCCAGCACAGCTAGCTGGAATTTTGTAAAGAATTATATATGTAATTTGTATATCAAACTGATATGTACAGGTGCTGTGTTGAAAATGTATTTGTAAAGTTGCTTTTTTTTAAAAAACGTACCAACAGTGGATCCTGACTATTGTAATGGATTAAATGTATATGTTTTAACAAAGAATACTGGAAGAGAAGAGGTTAATCTCAGTCCAGCTAACTTTGAATAAAATAAGAAATTACTTAATTTAGGCGATTAAGATTATATCGTACAGTTTTGATTGCAGCCAGAGACAACATGCCTGGGCAAAACAAGCACTAGGAAGCTGTTACGGAAAAATAAATCTCATGATTAATCTTCACAAAATGCATACTAACTTGAAGTTTCTTCACAAATGAGTCAAATAAAATGTTTATATGTTTATGTTGAAAATATATATATATATATATATATATATATATATATATATATATATATATGCGCATCATCATCATCTTCTTCTTTCGGCTGTTCCCGTTAGGTGTCGCCACAGCGGATCACCTGTTTCCATTTCTTCCTGTCCTCTGCATCTTGCTCTGTCACACCAACCACCTGCATGTCCTCTCTCACCACATCCATAAACCTCATCTTAGGCCTTCCTCTTTTCCTGTTACCTGGTAGCTTCATCCTTAGCATCTTTTTCCCAATATACTCCGCATCCCTTCTCAGCACATGTCCAAACCAACGTAATCTTGCCTCTCTGGCTTTGTCTCCAAACCTTCCAACCTGGGCTGACCCTCCAATACACTTATTCCTAATCCTGTCCACCCTCGTCACACCCAGTGCAAATCTTAACATCTTTAACTCTGCCACATCCAGCTCAAACTCCTGCCTTTTTGTCAATGCCACTGTCTCCAACCCATATAACATAGCTGGTCTCACTACCCTCTTGTAAACCTTCCCTTTCACTCTTACAGGTACTCGTCTGTCACAAATCACTCCTGACACTCTTCTCCACCCATTCCATCCTGCCTGTACTCTCTTCCCCTCTCTTCCACACTCACCATTACTCTGAACTATTGACCCCAAGTATTTAAACTCATCTACCTTCGCCACCTCTACTCCTTGCATCCTCACCATTCCTCTATCCTCCCTCTCATTCACACATATATATTCTATCTTAGCCTGCTGACCTTCATTCCTCTTCTCTCTAGAGCATATCTCCATCCCCCCAGGGTCTCCTCCACCTGTTCCCTACTCTCACTACAGATCACAATGTCATCTGCAAGCATCATAGTCCATGGGGACTCCTGTCTGATATCGTCTGTCAACCTGTCCATCACCATTGCAAATAAGAAAGGTCTCAGAGCTGATCCTTGATGTAACCCCACCTCCACCTTAAATGCATATATATATATATATATATATATATATATATATATATATATATATATATGCATGATTTTACAAAATACAGTTTCACATAAATTGCAGCTTTATATTTCAAAGCCTTACAACTGCATTCTCTTCATTATCACAGTGTACTGACAGAAAACTGAAGGCAAATTAAGTGCTGAAGGAGTTGAGGGACAATTGGGTTTCAGAATGTAATGGAAGGATAAAAAAAACAATGCGTTAAGAATCTTTTGTAAGCTCTGGCCTTCTCAGGCTGGGGGACAAGTCGTTGCAAGGAGCTTTGTAAAAAACACTGTGTACTGGTATAAATGTTTCAAGCTTGAAGGACAGATTCTTAGATAATGTGGTCTATGCTTAAAAAATAACATATCTGTAAAGTGTTCACGTAAAGTTCTAAGTGAGGATCATGAGGACAAACATTTAAAAACTATTATTTGCCAAAAGCTATGTTACATTAGAGTTATGCATGCGTGAAACGGATAACAGAAAAATATAAAAATTGTGTTACTATTATTTGTTTTGACACTGATCTGTGATTTTGTGAAGGCAATCTCCCAGCACCGTTTATGGAATAAACCAGTACTTTGCGCATCCTAAAGCGTTATTCTTGACTCAAGACTAAAAAGGTAAAACTCTGTTATTTAGATGTGAAATTTAACATTTGGTGCTGTGCTCAGGATATGAACTTTGGTATTGCTGCTGGGCAGTGTGGAATAAATTACATGGGCTCAGCATAGAGTTTTGTTCTGTGAATTCCCCCCTATTTTGCATGGAGTAGTCAGAGATTCGGATATTTAACTTTTCAGGGTGTGCAAACAAGTAATAGTGGGAGGACCCCACAGAAATTGCTTAATAGTGGGAGGACACCACAGAAAATAAGAAAATGTGTATGTGCATACAACAAAAAGGGAATTTAACACAAGGTGTTGTCTTGTGTCCAGGACGGTATCCTCGGGACTAAAGGTAAGGGGCATGAGAGATGTTTTTTGTTGTTTAATGTATGACTAAAGACAGAGGAAAAAAAGTTTAAGTTGGGACATAGGTAGGTGTGTGTGTGTGTGTGTGTGTGTGTGTGTGTGTGTGTGTGTGTGTGTGTGTTAAATCAAATTCATGAGCCTATAGCATGTTGGGACATACGTGTCTGTCGTTAAATCAAATTCATGTGCCTGTAGCATGTTGGGATGTAGGTATGATGGTGTGATGACAGAATCCCTACCCTTTCCTCCATGAATGGTGTGTGAATTGATGTAGTTTTTTTTACTGAATTACCAGGATCCAAGATCTACAAGGCAAGTCTTAAAAGGAAAAACTGAAGCAAAGTTAAGCAGGCAGGATGAAATCCCTGTAAAGGAAACACCTGCATAAATTATGCATCACACTAATGAAAAAGAAAAGGTTTTAAGTATTTGAAAGCGTGGTTTCAGTTTACTAAAATTTGCTCTGGTGAAGTATTTCCACAAAATGAAACTTATGGTATGAGTAAATTAGAGAATTTGAAGGGTATTTTAGGGGGGGGGGGGGACAAGGTAAGTGAAAAACAATGGGCAGTATTTTATTCTTGGTTAACTAAAACTCTTAAAAGGGAAAAGGAGTCAGCATTACGAGGATTACATAATGCTAATTAATAAGTTGCTACGACAGGTAAAGAGAGGTCAAGAAGGCAGTACAGACCAGTAAAAACGGATCCCTTCATCCTGTTTTGGCAGGTTTGGAAGAAACTGGGGATGGCCAAAAAGTAGACCCTTCTAAAGAGGATGATAATCCTCCAGTAGATACTGCACCCCCATATGTACCGGTACGGGTGGCTCCTGCACAAGATTCTGCTGTGTCTCACATCCCTATATTTCAGACAACTGTCCACTGGACACAAGGTCAGTGTGGTACTGTTACATTTCAAACTAGTTGCTCTATTCAATCCTCCTCTTCAGAACAGGCATCTGCAGTCAAAAATGTTTTTTCTGCTTCTTCCTATCATTCTCAACAAGCTTCTACCTTTCCAACAGGAGCACTAGAATTTGACACTCCTGTGGCTCATCACACGTGCTCACAACAGGGTAGGACAGGAGGCTTTTATTGCTTCTGGACAGGTCCCTTTGGCACCTTTTAGAAAAAATTTGGTTTGGGGGCTAATAGCTTGTTCATCACTTTTGGACCCCTGCTGATTTGCATACTATGTCTAAAAGTTTTCCCAAATATTAGGGAAGATCCATTAAGGTTTAAAGAGGAATTAAAAACTATAACAAAATGTTACAACCCTACTTTGACAGCTTTAAACCAGTAGCTTCAGGTAGTTACTTCAAATGAAGTACGAAAACAATTACTTGAGAAGGCTGAAATAACAGTTTCATTCTCACAACAACATCCACGGTGATGCAACAGTAGCATTGTTGCCTCACAGCAAGAGGTTCTCCCGTTTGATTCTCAGCTGGAGTGCCTTCTGTGTGGAGTCTGCATGTCCTCCCTGTGGTTGGGTGGACGTTCGAAAGACATGCGTAAATGGGCGTGCCTTCGTTGAAGGTTGAACATCGAGCTGGCACCTCGGTGTTCGTGAAAATCTACTGCCAATCATTAGCGGACTGGAGTTCTGCTTTGGCGGCCCCCAACCGTGAAAAGCCGAAAGACAACTCTCACAGGAAATGCACCAAGTCAAAAGGATAGCATTGTTGGACACAATTACAAAAGTGTGTCAAGTAAGGATACAGGCATGCAAGCAAAATAAAGGGAAAGTCCCTGCAAATTATTTGAGTAGTCTTAAAACAGTGTTCGCTAGACATTCAAACACCAAACCCAAAAGACCAACCAAAAATAGCTATTGCAGCAGTTTTTGTGCGGAGTTTGCAAGCCCCTGTACAAAAATCAAATAAAGCAAGTGCTTATAGACTGGCAGGAAAAGGACTTGGAGTCCTTATTAAGTGCTGCAAATCACTGTAATGACTATGTCAGGGTAATAAAACAAAAATAAATCTTGATCCTTTGCTGCCAACAGTTCAAAGGGGGATCCTCTGTTAAGGTAAAAATAAATTCAAAGAAAATTCCTTTCCTGTTGAACACTAGAGCTGCTAGGTCTGTATTAGAAGTTACCTCAGATAGTCAAATGCCAGTATCACAACAAAGTAAAGGCAGTTGGAGTAACAAATGCTAATGTATTATGTATCCAGTTTCAAAACCTATACCAATTTCTTTAAAACCATTTTAAAAAATGGCATTCTTTTCTCTTGCTTACTGCTGCACCAGTAAATTTCCTCGGGAGAGACCTGTTATGAAAACTGGGTTGTACTGTTTACTTCACACCAGGGCTGTATCTGGATGTTCAACAGAATCAGAGTGGGAAGTATCAGTCTTACCAGGAGCCGAGAAACACCCTTTGGAAGGCATACAGACAAATGAAAAACTGATGCAGAAGGTATCTGCAGCTATATTAAAAGCTGCAAAACCAGTAAAAATAAAATTAAATCCATCTAAATCTCTCACTAGAGTTCCGCAATATCCACTGAAACCAGAAGCAGAGCAGGAAATCAAACCTGTAATTCAGTTCTTGAAACAAGAAATAGTAGTGCCAGCTAAAAGCCCTTGCAATACTCCTATTCTCCCTATGAAAAAGACAAGAAAAGATACTTGTAGGTTTGTGCAAGATTTGAGGGATGTAAACTATGCAGTATTACAAACTTTCCTGTGGTTCCAAATCCAGCAACAATACTGATTTGCCACCTACAGTAAAATATTTTTGTGTGTGTAACAGATATATGTTCAGCATTCTTTTCTATACCTATTCACCCTGAAAATCAGTTTCTGTTTGCTTTTACTTACAAGGGACAGCAGTATACCTGGCCATGGTTGCCACAAGGATACACTGAAACTCCTTTATTTTCTCAAATTCTAAAAAAAAAAAAAAAATGATTTAAAAAAAGCAGTTATGTCTTACCATAACGTTCCATCTGTGTTGTTGATCTTCGTTCATTCATCACTGATGGGTTATTGGTTCCATCCTCGGAACCGAAACAGCCAATATCAAGCTTGCGTCAGCCAAAAACTCTCAAGGTCCTACCCAGAATGCTCTGCTCCGTTACCTCAGATCGAGTTTGCAAGTTGATATATAAAAGTAGAGGCTACCTCTGGTCATAACAGACCTGCAAAAAAAGAGCACATGAGCTCAACCAAGAACCTCCGGAAGGGGGATGGAGGTTGGGAAGTAATGAATGAACGAAGAACAACTCAGATGAAATGTTATGTTAAGACATAACTTCTTTATCTGATGTTGTTAATCTTCGTTCATTCCTTACTGATGGGATAGAGTCCCCAGCTACCTTTATTCCTGGGTGGCCCACATGGAAGGACTTTCCTGAGCACTATGGAGCCAAAGGAAGCTCTACCTCTGGAGGCCAAGCCCAATTTGGATATGAACAACAAAGGTATGAGGTTTGGCCCAAGTTGCAGCTGAACAAATATGATTAGGGAAGCCCTAGCATGGAAAGCTGCTGAAGTTGCCACAGATCTTGTAGAATGTGCTTTGACTCTATGAGGCAAGGTGAGAGTGTTTTTGTTGTAGATAAAGGTGATACGATTTTTCAACCATGAAGCCAATGTAACTTTTGATACAGGATGACCCCCATCTTGTTCAGAAAAAGCCAAAAAAAGTTGGTCTGATTTACGGGTAGATTTTGTTCTGTCCAGATAAAAATGTATTTGCCTATGAACATCCAAGGAGTGTAGGCAATACTCTCCCTTGTTAGAATGGTTAGGAAAGAACACTGGGAGATAAATAGACTGGTTGATAGAGCGCTCTGACACCACTTTTGGTAAAAAGGAAGAATTGGTTCTCAGTGATACCCTATCCTTATGGAAGATAAGATAGGGAGGTTTGATGCACAAGGCCTGAAGTTCTGACAATCACCTGAACGATGTGATTGCAATCAGAAACAAAGTTTTCCAAGAGAGATATCTAGCATCACAAAAAGATGCAGGTTCAAAGGGTGGAGCTGTTAAAGCTTGCAGAACCAAAGCCAAATCCCAAGGCTATACAGATTTCCTAAAGGGAGGTTTTAGGTGGATAACCCCTTTCAAGAAAGTCTTGCAGAGTCCATGTGACAAAAGTGAAGAATCTTGAAAACCAATATGAAAATTTGAGATGGCAGCTAAATGTACACGGATAGTAAAGGCAGACACCCCAGAGTGGAAAAGATGTGATAAGTAATCCAATACCACTGAGACCGGGGCTGGCAAGAGGTCTATTTGCTTATCTGCTGCCCATAGAGAGAACCTCTTCCATTTGTTAAGATAAATTAGTTTGGTGGACAATTTATGAGATGCAATTAGAATACTGTGCACAGGGGACGAAAGGTTTTCATGCTTGGCAATCGTAGGAAGTGGAGAAACCAAGCTGTCAGTTTCAGGGTTGTTAGATTGGGGTGAAATCAGACCCTGCAGATGGGAGATCAACGTTGGGGATGGACTGAGGATCCATGGTTGATCTAGCAGGTGAGGCCAAAGAAAGGGAAACCAGACTTGTTGAGGCCAATATGGAGCAATGAGGATCACTTTGCTCTTCAACTGTTGTGCTTTCTTTAGAAACTGAGAGATGAGGGGGAGAGGAGGATGGGCATCAAGAAGACCAGAGGGCCAAGAGTGGACTAGAGCGCCCCTTGGTGACTGTCCCCGAGGGGGGATCAGGGCAATAGTTGCTGCACTTATAGTTGGTTGGGGAGGTAAATAGGTCCAACAAGGCTGGCCCCAGCTGTTGAAGATTTTTACCGCTATCAGAGGATTAAAGGACCACTCATGAGGCTGAAGAATGCATCTGCTCAATTTGTCTATCACGCTGGCATTCCTGGGAATGTGAACTGCAATCAGAAAGCGGTTGTGAGCCATCGCCCATTGCCATATTCTCAAGGCCTCTCGGCATAATGGGTAAGATTTGGTGCCCCCTTGTTTGTTGATGTACCAGACCATTGACATGTCTGATTGGATCTCAATAGTCCCTGATGGAAGGGTAGAGTAAAATGTTTGCAACATGAAGCACCACCCTCAATTCCAGGACACTGATGTGCAAAAGGGCCTCTCTCTCCAACCAGGTGCCTTGGACAGAGTTTCCCTGACACAGCCCCCCCCCATCCCATCAAGAAGGTGTCCGTGGTCACCGTGGCTATCAGTTGATGAGGGTTGAAAGGGCAAGACTATTGGGGATTTTGAGACGTCCACCAGAGTAAATCTTGCTTGCCTCAAATACAAAGGATGTTGTAGAGGATACCACTGAGTGAAAAGTAGCCATTGAAGTTTCATGTGGAATCTGGCTAGAGGAACAATGGTAATCAAAGCTGCCATTGACCCCAATAGCTGACGTACAGATCGAGCTGGGTATTTGTGGTGACACAGCAGCAGTTGAACTTGTCTTATTCTCTGAAGTCTGTGTTCTGGAAGGGATGCTGTGCAATTTCTCATGCCCAACAGTACCCCTATAAATTCCAAAGATCGAGTTGGGGTTGTGTTGGATTTCTCCCAATTTATAGTGATTCCCAGGCTTCAAGCTGTTGAGAGTATACTGCAAGGCTTCTAGTAGAAGCTTGGTGGGGGCGGTAAGGAGCCAGTCATCTAGATATGAAAATGCCTGGAATCCTTGAAGTCGCAAGTGAGTGATAACCACTACCATGCATTTTGTGAACACTCTGGGGGCTGTAGAGAGACCGAAAGGCAGGGCTCGAAACTGGTAGTGACTGGCTCCTATACGGAAGCGGAGGTATCTTCTTGAGTATTTGTCCATTTTTATGTGGTAATACACATCTTGAAGACCTACAGTGCACATCCAATCATCTTCTTCCAGAAAAGGAAGGATAGACTGAACCGTGACCATCCAGAATTTCTCAGTTTTTACAAATTTGTTTAGTGTACTGAGATCCAGAATTGGTCTCCAGTCCCCTGTCTTTTTTGGCACTAAAAAGAGCCTTGAGTAAAATCTGGATCCTATGTGGTCTGAGGGGGACCGTCTGGATGACGGTTTGTAGCAGCTTTTTGATTTTGTGTGATGCTGTTTCCCTTTGACTGGGTGGAACATCGGGTAACACTCTTGATGAGAACTGGGCAAATATGGAAGGGGATGTGAGCCTCTGGATATAATCCGTTGTACCCAAGAGTCGGTTATGTTTCGACAGGCAGCAGGGTACAAAGAAAACCAACTCCCGACCGATTCCAGAGGTGAGCAGTCGGCCAAAGCTTCAAAAGCGCTGATAGGATTGGCCAGAGAAAGACACTCTGGAACGCCGGTTTCACAGACCCCCTCTGCCCCGAAAGGGGTGTCCTTTCACTAGAGTTTCCCCCTCTGCCTCTAGGGGAAAACTTGGCAAGTGCATCTCAGAAAGATCCCTGTGATTTCTTGTGCCAGATCTTTCCACTCCTCTGATTTCTGGAAAATAATTGCTGAGGAGTGGAGTATCTGACACCAATGGCACACAACGTCTTGCCACCTTGTTTGCACTGTGCCAGCATATACTTGACTTTAGGCCAAACAAAGAAGCGGCCTCTATAGGGGTATTCATGAAAGAAGCCTTAAAGGAGTCCACAAAGGCACATCCAGGCATGTCGTCTGGTGACTATACCTGTGCCCGCTGCTCTAGCCTCCCCTTCCATTGCATGAGAAACATGACGCATGGAAGAGTTGGAAATGGACTCTAGGGTAGCTATCTGAGAAGCCACATCATCATGGTCTTCGTCAGAAACAGCTCCTTCCAAGGTTTCAGAGAGTTGGTTGATAAGATCTCACTGAAGTCTGGTAAAATGTGCCAAATAATTCAAAGACCTTACCGCAAAGGCTGATGACGCAAACACACACTTCCCTAATCTGCCAATCGCTTTGGGATTCCTTGTTGGATGGATGGACAGTTTGGCACTCTTCTGCCAAATCCTTCTTAGTAGCGGACACCATAGCATCTACTGTAAGATTATTTTACCAGTGGGGGTGCTCAGCAAGGGGGGGGGCATAATATTTTATCTGGCCTCTTGGGTATCGCTTCCATGGTATCAGGAGCTTTTGATACGTGCTGCACGATGAGCAGGACAAACTCATCGGCAGGCGGAGTGACCCAGGAGTTAGGGGGCCAGGCACGAAAAGCCTGCAGGAATACGGATTCCTCAGAGGAAGGATTAGAGGGCTTCCAGTCACCCCTCTCTCTAAGGATCTCGAGGATGTCACCAAAGGACACCTCATCACAGGGTGACCGTGGGGACCCTTCCCCATCATCAAAATCCGTATCTTCAGTCAAGGACTCCTCAGTGGAGTCCATGTGCTTCCTTTTATACGATGCTTTGCAGGATGATTTCTCAGTGGGAGGTTCTGGGGAAGACTGGAAAGAGGCGGTGAGACCTGAGGCACTTGTGCCCAGTGTCTGGGAGATGAAGCTTGTGACAGTTGTGGCACAGAGGGGGGGACTCCAACAAATGAGCTTTGCCAGCAGAGTCAAGTGCCCTCTCCATGGCCTGAAAGGCTGGCCCACCCAAGGAGGGATGGGAGCTTGGAATTGATCATGACAATCTCGGAACAGGGGTCACACCCCGCCCCCAAACCAGGAGTCTCAAGAGGACCATGAACCATGAGAGAGCGCATCCCTGGAAAGAGCCATAGAAAAAAATCTGCATGGAGCCAGAAATGCCCTCCCCAACGGCACAGCCACCTTCCTGAGAAGAGCCCGATGCCCAGTGCACTGAAGGCCACAAGGACGACTCTGCTTCCAAAGTGAGATCCACTACTGGAGTCGGAGGGAGGGAAGCTGCTGTCTGAATAATAGGCTTCGAGACTTGCGTGGAAGTCTAAGGAGGAGCATACGTTGGGTTTTGAGGCAAAATACGCTCACCTGAATGAGGGGACATGGACTTCGATGGTTGAGAGAGACCTCTGGCCACAAGCAACTGGTCAACAAGCTGCAACACATCCTGCTCAGAAAGACTCTTGGTTGACCTCATGGATAAAGCTGATGGCGATTCTGTCCTTTCTAGGAAAAGACTATACTGACTACTTGCAAAAGGATCCAATGAAGGAGAGCATTTGGTCCTTGTGAATTCACTAGGTGCAGAGCTTGGTGCCGAGGAAGTCTGCACCAAAGAAAATGGTGTGGAAAAGGTCTGCACTGAAGATGTCAGCGCCATAGTAGTTGAAGGTGCTTGCACCATAAAGGTGAAGGTCTGCACCGAAGGGTACAGTGCCGTAGTGGAAAGTGTCTGCACCAGCAATAAGGATGGTGCCGAGAAGGACTGCACCAAAGTACATGTCGGTGCCGAAAAAGTCTGCACCATAGAGTACAGAAGAGTCATACTGGGAGCCGAAGGTGACTGTACCAACAGAGCCGAAGGGGACCGAACCTGCACTGACTGTGCCATTAGGGGTTGCAACAGAACTGTCAGAACCATAGTTGTCTGCACCGGGAATTCCGGTGCCAATATAGATGAGAGACATGGCTGTAGTCAGGGTCATTTGGGGTGGTGCCAAGTCTGGAGCCAACAAGGTCACAGGTGGCAGTGCCGGAGTGGTAATCAATTTCACCCTCTTGTGAGTAGACTCCCTACGATCTCCAGAAGGAGAAGGGAGTGACTTCAATAAAGAAGAGGAAGAACGCCTCTTGCAGTGTTTAACAGGAGGGGGTGAGCCCTCCGACCCAGAAACAGCCTCAGAGAAAGGAGACCTTTCAAAATTTACTTATTCTTCCTCTTGTTGAGAGTCCTGGTAGAGAAGCTTTTACAAATCCCAAACGGAGGATCTACAGTCAAGTGGGAGACATTAAGACAGTAGATACAAGTCATGGCCATTGGAAAGTGGTAACTTACGGCTGCAATCCTTGCACTGCTTGAAACCAACGGACCTTTTCTTATCCGACATAGCTGGTGTAGAGAAGCACAGTAGCAAAAGGAAGAACAGCAGCTACTGAAGAAAAGGGTAAAAAGAGAAAAGGAGGGATTACCAATGATGGTAATGGAGAATTACTACAAGGTAAGAAAAGAGGGCAACTAAAGGAGAAGACTAAACAGAGAGAGTCTAAAGTGTGCGATAGGTTAGGAAAATATTAAAATAAACTTTTGAGAAAAAAATTTTGAGTAATAAAATATAAACTGTCAAAAAATTAAAAACTTAGCTGAGACAGTGGCTTGACAGCTGTTCAGCAACGCGGCGAACAAGATCCAAGGTAACAGGGAGCAGAGCATTCTGGGTAGAACCTTGGCTCGAGAGTTTTTGGCTGACACAAGCTTGATATTGGCCAGCTCAGTTCAGAGGATGGAACCGATAACCCATCAGTAAGGAATGAACGAACATTAACATCAGATTGTGACATCTCCAAGTGGGTCTGTATTAAGCAATATGTAGATGATTTACTAATAGCATCGGATTATTTTCATCAGCGTTAGGATACCCTACATCTTTTAACTATCCTTGTAGAAAAAGGACACAAGGTGTCAAAGAAAAATTACAGCTGTGGTTACCTCAGGTATGTTATCTTCATCATTTAATATCTCAGGGTAGATTACATTAGTTGTCCCACATTCTGTATCATCTCTCCTACTTAGAATGAAAACTCAGCCACACTCGACTACACGTCTAACCACACACAAGGCAAGGTTGGAGCTGTAGTTCACCAACAGTTTATTGCACCACAAAATAAAAAAACATAAGTGCTTTTATTATATAAAATACATAACTTCATAAGATAAAAGCCAACATTCAAGTAGGCACACACACACACACATATATATATATATATATACATATATATATATATATACATATATATATACATATATATATATATATATATATATATATATATATATATATATATATATACATATATATATACATATATATATATACACATATATATATATATATACATATATATATATACATATATATATATATATATATATATATATATATATATATATATATATATATATACATATATATATATATATATATATATATATATATATATATATATATATATATATCTATATATCTATCTATATATATATATATCTATATATATCTATATATCTATATATCTATATATATATATATATATATATATATGACTTGCATTATCACAAGACAAACACCAATTAATGAATTAAAGCAACAATGTATAAAAACAGTTAAACACATATAACCATAGTAGATTCCCCAGAAAAAATATATATGTATCTATTTATAAAAATAATGCATAAATATGAATGTGAAAAAGCACATTTTAAAACCAACTAAACATGCAAATATGTGAATATGTGTGTATAAGTCCATTAACACATTTATGTGTATAAATCTATGCTATCTCAGTTCTGCCTTCATTTTTAACACACATCCTATAGATGCAATTTCATTTAAACCTGGGAACCACACTGCATTCAGGCGCAAAATCAAATACAGCTCACGGTTCTCCAAGAACAAATGCCAGGGACCACCTCTTGTATTCTTTTGCACTTGTTCAATTATAATGAACTTAAAGTGGTGTTCAGGGAATTCCAGAATATGTCTATATAGGGCATTGGTAGTTTTTTCCCCTGTATATCGTAATTGTGCTCATAAATACGTTGCTTTAACATCCGCTCCCATCTTGCCAATATAAAAAGGACAGGCCTGGCACAATGCCCCATATACAACTCCATGACTATTACAATTGTAATGCCCCTTTCACTCTAAAATGAAACCCACTGATAGCAAAAAGCTCACCCACACTGATATATTTACAATGATGGCATCTCCCACATGGATATATGTACCTATGTTTTAAATCATCGTGTTGTTTATCAACTTTTTCTACCAAGTTTTTGATGTTCAAACCTCTTTTCCATACTATAACTGGTTTGTTGCTAATTCTAGATCTAATCTCCCCATCTCCCAACAAAACCATCCAATTTTTTGCTAGAATCTCCTGGATCAATTTAAAGTCCACAGAGAATCTGGTTATAAAGGGTATAGATACTGTGTCAAAGGGAAATAATTTACCAGATCAAGCTAAAGAAGTTGAACAATTTTTTTTTTACAAATTTGCATGTAATGTTATTGCAAAACTAATAGTGATGATGTGTTTGATTTTAAGAGAGTATCAGCTTTCCAAGTTGAAGCATCATAGGGAGAAGTTCAGAGGTGGCACAAAGACAGATCCAGTAAATCCGCCAATGGGTTGCCTGCATTCTTGATACTTTACATGGTAAGGGCATATAATTTACCAGCCCATGCAGTAAAACAGCTTTACTTAAATTACCCGAAGCTGGTATGCCCCTCATGTCTCCTCTTTGATACTTCAGTATGTTAATAACTGTGCAATATGCTTAGAGCATAATGTTATCAAAAATGCAAACAATTAGGGCTGCATGCTTACCACCACCTTGGGGACCTATTGTTAATGTGCAGCTGGGCTTTGTACAAATGTCAAAAGTACATAATATAAAATATGTATTAGTACTGGCTTGCATGTTTTCTGCTTGGGTGGAAGCTTACCCATGTCACAAACAGTTGTAAAAAAAACTTGTATATAATTTAGACCTAGATTTGATGTACCTTGTACTATCAATAGTGACCAGGCAATCCACTTCAACAATTCCCTGATAAATTTTAATACTAAGTTAAGTCTTCACTGTCCTAACCATCTGCAATCATCTGGATTAGTACAGAGGGCTAATAGGACCCTTTCAAAGATTTGTGCTGAAACAAAACTTAAATGGCCAAAGGCACTTCCCTTAGCATTAATGAGTATGAGAAGTATGTTAAATACTACAAGGAAATGGAGTCCCTATGAGATATTAATGGTGAGAAAACCCTGGCTCTTCCAGCTACCCCAACCCCCATACATGTCAAATGAAGAATCAGCTCTAAGATGATGTTATACTGTTTTAGTGTGAAAAACTTATTTCTTACAGCAGTATCATACAATTGTACGAGAAGCTCTTTCTCAACCTCCTGACCAGCCTTGTCACCAACTGCAGCCAGGTGAATGGGTTTATATTAAAACCTTTCAGAGACAGAACTGTGAGTCTGAAGTGGAAAGGCCCTCTTCAGGTGTTGTTACTGAACTTGACTGCTATAAACTGTGTAGAACTACCAACCTGGATTCACTTTTCTTACTGTAAGAAGACCTGTCGTGTGGGGGACCCAGATGAATCACTGTTGCCAGTGAAGGAAGATCAAAGGACAAATCATCTGCCCCAATTAAGGATTAAGGAGAAAAATCAGCTCAAATAGCAATTCATGATTAATCTGGTTACAACAGCTACTTTTGATTTTGTTGCAGTTTCCTTTTATACAATAGTCGAGAGAAAATAGTTTCCTGTTGGTTCTTTGAGAAAATGCTGTAACGTTAAATGTGACAAACGTTTGTCTGCCTTCACATATACCTCATCATTCTAGGGCACGGATTACCATGATTCCAATCCCTGCATCACAGGTGACATTTGAAAAAGATCTTAGTGACACTAATCTAACTTGGCATAATGTGGCTAATTTTTCAAAGGTTGCATCTCTTCAGCTTGCAAATACAAATCATGGAAACACACGTTACACCAGAAATAGATCTGTACCAGTGGGAACCAGTAAATTTAATGACATACGACATGAAAGCGTATTGAATTCTTTACACGTAAAAAGCTATGACTGGGGGTGTGGCATGAGCATGATAGAAGACAGTTAACATTTGTGGTGATCATGCCTACCCCTGGTTGACTTCAAATGCATAAATGTTCTTTTGTGGCTATATTACTCCTGCTATTCAACATTTCAAGAACCCTCCAGCAGGCAGACTGAGAAACATGCAGGCAATCCACTGGGCACAGCAAGTATTTTCAGCTTTTGTCCCTGTGTATGGAATGCAAATGACAATGATAAAAAACACCATGTTTGCTCAAATTTTTCAGGAGATAGCAAACCATACTTCACATCACATCAGGATAGCAAATCAAGAAATGACAAATTTGAACTGTGGTGTTAAAAAAATCGGTTGTCATTTGACATAATGCATGCTGCCAAAGGGCCCAGGGGGCTCATGTGCCCTCATAGGAAGTCATCATCATTCTTGTATTAGTGACTATCTTGATGAGCAAGAAAAGTTGGCCAATTTCATGGCGCAGAGGGCCAAGGACCTGAACAGCACATCTAAACACTGGACACATTTTGGTTGGTTGGGAGGTGTATTTGGTAACCTGGAAAGTAGTATATTACAATGTATCGTTATAATAATTAGTATTATTCTTTCCATTGTTTTAATATTTTGTGTTCTAAATGCTTCTTCTTCTTTCAGCTGCTCCCGTTAGGGGTCGCCACAGCAGATCAACTGTTTCCATTTCTTCCTGTCCTCTGCATCTTGCTCTGTCACACCAACCACCTGCATGTCCTCTCTCACCACATCCATAAACCTTATCTTAGACCTTCCTCTTTTCCTGTTACCTGGCAGCTTCATCCTTAGCATCTTTTCCCCAATATACTCTGCATCCCTCCTCAGCACATGTCCAAACCAACGTAATCTTGCCTCTATGGCTTTGTCTCCAAACCTTCCAACCTGGGGCTGTCCCTCTAATATACTTATTCTAATCCTGTCCATCCTCGTCACACCCAGTGCAAATCTTAACATCTTCAACTCTGCCATGTCAAGCTCTGCCTCCTGCCTTTTTGTCAATGCCACTGTCTCCAACCCATATAACATAGCTGGTCTCACTACTCTCTTGTAGACCTTCCCTTTCACTCTTACTGGTACTCGTCTGGCACAAATCACTCCTGACACTCTTCTTCACCTCTTTTCCACATTCACCATTACTCTGAACTGTTGATCCCAAGTACTTAAACGCATTCACCTTCGCCACCTCTACTCCCTGCATCCTCACCATTCCTCTATCCTCCCTCTCATTCACACACATATATTCTTAGTCCTGCTGACCTTCATTCCTCTTCTCTCTAGAGCATATTTCCACCTCTCCAGGGTCGTCTCCACCTGTTCCCTACTCTCACCACAGATCACAATGTCATCTGCAAACATAATAGTCCACTGGGACTCCTGTCTGATCTCGTCTGTCAACCTGTCCATCACCACTGCAAATAAATGCTGTAATTGCAAAATGCCTAACCTCAAGTGCCCGTGAAATGCCACTTATAAAAATATCTGATAATGAACACAAGGTAAATGAAAAATTATATCACTGTAAATGGTGAATACTATGATGCTGAAAGCATTTTATCAAGTTAAGAATCAACATGCAACTGTGTGTTGTGTGACACCGATACAGGTGGTACCTCACAATTCAACTGTCAGCCATTCCAGAACAGCAGTTGAATTGTGATATGCCATTTCCCATACAAATGTATGGAAAATGGTTTAATTTGTTCCTGGCCCAAACAAAATTAAAAAATACACTAAAAAAAAATTTTAAAAAATTGTAGCTTACCATTCCTACAATTACGGTTCACATGTTACATACAAATTTATTGGATGTTAACTCCATCTAAGAATGCAGGATAACATGTTTACTGTCCAGCTAAAATGCATGCTCATTACAACATTGTGTGATAGCACTTATGAAATGAATATCTATTGTTTCTGATTATGATTGTTTTAATTAGTTCACATTAATGTGATATAAAAGTATAACTTAAAACATCTTACAACTGTTTCCTATCCACACCCCTCCCAAAGAAATAACACACAATTCAATGTATACTGGTGTGTCTGTTTTTAATCTCTCCAAGACTTTGCTCAGCGGTTCCCCTACTTGGCTCATTCATTCAGATGAGTCGGCATCATACACTTAGGCTCATTCTCTCTGTCCAGCCCCACCAGTGTTCATGCCAAAAACTGAAAATGAGTCACCATATTTACACCATTTACAGAGTCCCTTTAGTCTTTAATGGTTGGAAGAGGGAAGTCTTCCATCACCCTGTCCTGCTTGTTCCCGCGATTTTTTGGCAGGTGTAGGTGAAAACAATTTGTCCAGGGTGACTTCTCTCTCCCTCTTTTTCAGGATGGTTTTAAAGTAGTGGATGATTGTGTTGCTAAACAAGTCCATCATCCTGCTGACATTACCTGTGTTGGGGTGCCACTCCAAGACTGTAGCCTGTACCTTCTCCCAGATAGATAAAAGTTCTTTAATGCAAGCTGTCTGCAAAGGACCTTTTTCCCTGGCACCCTCATCTTCAAAACAAATTTCCCTTTCCTCTTCTTTGAACTGCTCATTGCAAAGTGCTGTAAGTTGCTCCATTGTGATCTCATCATCATGGTCTTGTTGCAGTTCCTCCATATCTGCCTCATCCACCTCCCCCTATGTCCAGGTGCTCTGTTGTGGAAACTATGTCTTGCAGCACTTCAGCTGCTTCACCCACAGTTTAGCTCTGGGTAAAGGAAGGAACCAGTTTCCTCCAGGATGTACAAAGGGTTTTCTGCAACACTCCATCCCAGGCACTTTTAATGAATGAAATGGCAGTGAAGAATGTTGAACTCAGTCTTCTAGAATTCCTTCAGTGTTTTATCTGAAGAATGGGTCACATCAAAGAGCCTTGAGAAGAGTGCTTTTGTGCAGAACTTCTTGAAGCAGGCATTGACTTGTTGAGCCATAGGTTGAATGAGAAAATTTGTGTTGGGAGGCTGGAAATGAACCTTGATGAAATCATAGTCTATATGAAGAATTTCCTCTAACTCTTGGGGGTGGGCAGAGGCGCTATCCAGAAGCAGAAGAGCTTTCATTGGCAAAATGCTCTCTGTCAGGTACTTCTCGACACTTGGAGCAAACTCCTCGAAAATCCAATCCTTGAAAACTGACTGGTCTACCCAAGCTTTGGCGTTTGATTTCCACATTACAGGTAGTTTGGATTTTATAATCTGTTTTCCAAGCATCTTGGGTTTTCTGAGTGAAACACCAGCAGAGGTTTCAGCCTGAAGTCTCCACTGGCATTTGCTGCCAGGAGGAGTGTGAGCCTATCTTTCATGGGCTTGTGACCTGGAATCCTAGCTTCTCCTTGGGTTATGCAAGCCCTACGTGGCAATCTCTTACAGAAAAAGCTCCATTTCATCGCAATTAAAAATCTGTTCTTTCAGACCGCTCTCAGATAGCCCTTGCTCTATCAAATTCAACTTCCTTGACAGATTTATGCGCACCTTCTTTGTCAGAACTAGCTGCCTTTCCTGGTCTCAGAACACTGTGGATGCAGCCACTTTTTTTTTAATCTGTGGAACCATCCCCTACTTGCTTTAAATTCCCATTTGCTGTAAGCTACTTCCTGGAGTTTTTCTTTTGTAGGTCTTCAAAGATGAGCTTAGCTTTCTCACAGATCATGGTCGGAGTCATTGGATCTCCCTTCATCTGCCTCTCCTGGATCCAAAGTATCATCGTTTCCATAAATTCATTAACTGTTTTTCTGTGTTTGTCCAGCTCCTTCTGACACCCTAGCACCCATGAAGTTTTCTCTATTCTTCCAAAATGTTGAGACGGTACACTTAGGTATGCCATACTGTTCTAGTTGTCCTATTTTACCTCCTCTCTCAATTCTACATATGATTTCTTTCTTCTTTTCAATGCTTAGCCACTTTTTCCTGCCAGTATCACTCTTCTTTGGCCCCATTTCTTCACTACTTTGCAACAATTAAAAGAAATGACTGCACTATATAAACGACACAAACAACAACAGGAAACAATGAACACTTTTCAGCCTCCTTTCCAGGTTAAATTGCGAGAAGGTGGTCGAATTGTGGGATGCCAGGGAAGCCAGAAGTGCGGTTGAGTTGCAAGGTGGTTGAATTGTGAGGTATTACCTTGTAGTGTCAAATGGGGGATATCCGTTACTGAAAAATATACTGTCTCATGATTATTCTTTACAAAATAAATATTAACTTGAAGTTTCTTCACAGATGAGCCAAATTAAATGTTTACAATATATTTATGTTGAAAATATAATGTAATATATATGCACGTTTATACAAAAAAAACAGTTGCACACAAGTTGTAGGTTTATAATCCAATGCCTTACAGCTGCATTCTCTTTTCATTATCCCATTACAGTGTACTGACAGAAAATTGAAGGCAAAGTAAGTGCTGAAGGAGTTAAGGGATGTGACTATGTTCAAAAAAGAGTCTGGTTTCACAATGTAATGGAGGGAGGAAAGAAAGCAATGTTCCAAGAATCTTTTGTAAGCTATGGCCTACTCAGGCTAGGGGATGAGTTGTTGCAAGGAGGTTTGTAAAGATAGTGTGTACTGGTATTAAATGTTTCAAGGTTGAAGGCCAGATTCTTAGACCAGGTGGTCTATACAAAAACAAAATAAAAACATATTTATAAAGTGTTTACGTGAAGGAAGATCACGAGGGTATAAAATATTTTAAAATTGTATTTGTCAAAAGATATATTACGTCAGGAGTTCTACATGTATGACACTGATAAAATATAAAAACAAATGTGTTGTTATTCTGTTTTGAGACTGATCTGAAATTTTGTGAAGGCAGTTTCAGAGCGCTGTTTATGGAATGAACCACTACTTTGCACATCCTGAAGCAATATTCTTGACTCAAGACTAAAAAGCTAACACACTGTTATTTAGATGTGAACATTAATGAGAAGTTATGTACCTACCATAACGTTCCATGTTAGTTGTCTTCTCGCCTTCTTTCTTGCTGGATGGGTTCGGAGCCGATCCACGGCTCCGACTCTGCTTATACCAAAGCTCGAGAGCTATTTTTACCGGCTAGAGGTAACCCTGTATCCCACAATGCTAGGCACTAACTACCCAGATCTCGTTTGATAGCTAACACTATAGCAGTTCTGCCCCCAGAACAAAGGAGAGAATGGCATACCCATATAGATAACCATCCCAAGAAAAGGATACCCACGAAGACCATACCGGGCAAAAAAGGATGGCTCCGCAGGATCCTATCGGTCTGTCCAGGCTAGGGGGTTGGAGGGCGGGACGCAAGAAAGAAGGCGAGAAGAAGACAACTAACATGGAACGTTATGGTAGGTACATAACTTCTCAATGTTAAGTTGTCAATCTCGCCTTCATTCTTGCTGGATGGGACCGCATCCCTAGCACCTCAACCCTGGGTGGCTCGTTGGAACAGACTCTTGAGGACGGTGGAACCAAAGTTAGCTCGGCTTCTGGAGGCCATGTCCAATTTGTAATGAGAAATAAAGGTATGGGGAGAGGCCCATGTGGCTGCTGCACAAATTGAATCTAAAGGCAACCTGTTCTGAAAGGCTACAGACGTAGCTAAGGCTCTAGTTGAATGGGCTCTAGGTCTTGAAGGAAGCTTTTGACGCCTCAGAGCTCATAGATGAAAGTGATGACAGAGGCCAACCATCTAGAAAGGGTTACTTTGGAAACTGGAAGGCCTTTCTTCCCTTCAGCATAAGATTGGAAGAGCTGGTCAGAATTACCTAATTTGCTTGGTTCTATCCAGGTAGTAACGGAGTTGGCGATGAACATCCAAGAAATGCAACTTTTGTTTCGCTCTGTCCGAGTAATTAGGGAAGAAAACTGGGAGATCGACAGTCTGGTTTAGATTTGCCTCAGAAGATATCTTGGGTAAAAAGGAGGGGTTAGTTCTGAGGGACACTCCATCTTTATGGAAAACCAGATAAGGAGGACGAACGCAAAGGGCGTGAAGTTCTGAGACTCTCCTCGCAGAGGTTATGGCCACTAGAAACAAAGTTTTCCATGAGAGTAACTTCAAGGAACAGGAAGCCGCAGGTTCAAAGGGAGGGAGAATCAAGGAGGTTAAAACTAGATTCAAATCCCACGGCGGTGGGGGATGTCTAACCGGGGGCTTAAGTAAAAAGATACCTTTAAGGAATGCTTTACAAAGTTTATGAGACATAATGGAGGAGTCTGACAAGCCAACATGAAAAGTAGAAATGGCCACTAACTGGACGCTGATAGTGGAGGAAGAAGAACCCGAATGAAAGAGTTCGGCCAAAAAATCTAAGATCGATTGGATAGGAGCCACAAAAGGGTCTATGTTCCTAGATTTTGCCCAGATGGAAAAACGTTTCCATTTGCTGGCATAAATCCTCCTGGTAGAAGATTTGTGAGAAGCTAAAATGATGTCACGTACCGAATAGGAGATAAAGGGAAGCCTGGCTAAGGTTGGAAGTGGAGCAACCAAGCTGTGAGGTTGAGAGAGGGGAGAGATTGGTGCAGCTTGCCCGACTGGTGGGTCAAGAGATCTGGAACTGGGTCCAGATACCAGGGCTGCTCCAAGAGGTAACTATGCAGGAACGGAAACAATATTTGTCGAGGCCAGTACAGAGCAATGAGGATCATTGTGGATCTCAAGGCGGTAGCTTTCTGAATCAACTGAGTGATTAATGGAAAGGGGGGGGAAGCGTACAGGAGACCCCGGGGCCAATCGTGGACTAGAGTGTCTCTGGGGGGGTGGCCGGGAAGAGGGAAGAGAGTGAAAAATTCGTGGCATTTGCTGTTCTGGGGTGTAGCGAAAAGATCGCAGCAAGGCTGACCCCATTTTCTGAAAATTTTTTCCACTACTGACTGCTTGAGACATCACTCGTGCGGCATGAGAATGGCTCTGCTCAGCCTGTCCGCTATGACGTTGGACTTCCCGGGGATATGCGTTGCTATCAGAAACCGTTGAGAGGAGATCGCCCACTGCCAAAGTCTGAGTGCTTCTCGACATAAGGGATAGGACTTGGTTCCGCCCTGCTTGTTGATGTACCACACTACGGACATATTTGTCCATCTGAACTGCAATCGACCCGATGGGAAGGGAGTCCTGAAGGACTTGCAACGCTAAAAGAACTGCTCTCATTTCTAGGACACTGATGTGCAGGTGGCACTCGAAAGGTTGCCAAGTGCCCTGGACCGTCCTACCCTGAAAATGCCCCCCCCCCCCACCCGATCAGGAAGGCATCCGTTGTCACTGTAGCAACCGGGGGGGGGGGGGAACGAAGGGTCTTCCCTGAGTCACTTGAAAGGAGACCATCCACCAAGACAGGTGTTTCTTGCATAACTGGGTTATCAAAATGTAGTGTGACATCGGGAGCTGCTGGAAGGACCACTGAGAGAAGAGCACCCATTGCAGGAGTCGCATGTGGAAGCGAGCTAAGGGAAGTAACGTAATGGCAGTCGCCATGAGACCTAGAGTCTTCAGTACAAACTTGGCCTGAATTTTGTTGTTCTGAAGTAGGATATGAACATGTTCGCGAATATCTGAGATTCTTTGAGCCGTCAGTTTTGCAGAGAGTTCGACTGTCTAATATGGCACCTATGAAGGTAATAGACTGACAAGGCAGACGTTTCGAAGTTTATGGAGATACCTAGCTCTTCGCAAATCTGAATGGTGTAATCTCTGGATTGAATAAGTTGACACCTGGTGGTGGCGGTAAGGAGCCAGTCGTCGAGATATGGAAACACCTGGAATCTTTGTCGCCTCAGATGAGCCGTAACCACTGCCATGCATTTGGTGAACACTCGGGGGGGGGGGGGGGGCTGTAGTGAGACCAAAGGGCAGGGCCCTGAACTGGTTGTGACTGGCTCCCAGCCGGAAGCGGAGAAACCTCCTGAAGAGCCTGTGCATCTTGATGCGGTAGTACGCATCCTGAAGGTCTATAGAGCACATCCAATGGTCCTGACCCAAAAAGGGTAGAATGGACTTCGTTCTTTGAACAGACTTGTTCAGTCTGCTGAGATCCAAAATTGGTCTCCAGTCCCCTGTCTTTTTTGGTACTAAAAAGAACTTGGAGTAGATTCCGGATCCTTGCTTGTCTGCTGGGACTGGCTGGATGGCCCTTTTCCTTAGCAGTTTTGAGATTTCTAATACTGCTTGTTCCCTTAGACCGGGTGGAACATCTGGAAGGGGCATGTTTGGCTGTTTTGGGGTGTGGACAAAGGGAATTTTGTAACCTTCGAATATGATCGACTGTACCCATGCGTCTTCGGTAAGGGAAAGCCAGGCTTTTGGGTACAGTGATAATCTTCCCCCGACTGCCTCCGAAGGTGGACAGTCGGGCAGCTTCTCAGGGATCTGGAAGGGTTGGCCAGAGACAGCTTCTCTGCTACCCTGATTCTGCGGACCCCCCCCTGCCCCTGGGGCGGCATCTATTGTTGTTCCCCCCACTGCCTCTAGAGGGGAACTCGCCTCGTGCGTCCGACGCGACTCCCGGTGGTTTGCGGAACCACATTTTTCCATCCTTCTGACCTTTGGGGTATGGTCTGGATGGGGTGGAAAAACGGACTTCCACGGCAGAGAGAGTCTTGCCGTCTTGTTCGCATCTGGTCAAAGTATCCTTCACCTGAGGTCCAAACAACGCCGAACCATCAAAGGGAGAGTTGAAGGACGCTTTAAAGGGGTCAGCAAAGTTACAAAGCCGCATCCAGGCATGTCGTCTTAAGGCCACACCTGTGCCTGCAGCCCTACTCGCCCCATCGGCCGCATAAGAAATAAGCCGCATGGAGGAGTTAATCGAGTTTAGGGTTGCCAGCTGGGAGTTGATTTTGTCCTGAGACCTCGCAGCTGTTGGATCCTGTAGAGTGTCACCCACTGCTTTGAGCAAGTCTCTTTGAAGACGGGTGAAATGACATAAGTAATTCAGCGACCGTATGGTAAAGGTCGCTGAAGAAAACATCCACTTGCCGTACCTATCCATGGTCCTAGATTCCTTATTAGGAGGATGGATAGGTACCGAAGGATCAGCCAGTTCCTTCTTAGTGGCTGCTGCCACCACCATGGCATCAACAGGGACACTCTTGGTCAAAAACTGTTTATCAGCAGGGGCTGTGATAAATTTGGAAGGCCTCCGCGGGGTAGGTTCCATCGAGTCAGGGGCCGTCCATGCCTTCTCGGCCACCACTTCCATAAGGGGGTCAAAGGGCGGAGACACCCAAGAGGTGGAAGGGCGAGAACCAAATGCCTCTAGGTAGACCGACTCATCCTCGGAAGGATTGAGGGTAGGCCAGTTCCCCCTCTGCTTGAGGATCTCAAGGATGTCAGAGAAGGAGACATCCTCAGAGGAGGATCTTGGGGACCCTAATGACTCATCCAAGTCGGTATCAGATGTGACGGACTCAGGGGAGTCCAGATGCTTCCTCTTACATTTCCTCTTCCGAGGGGGCTCCCCTAATGGATCAAGAGAGGCCTCAGAAGAGGATGATGCTCCCAATGGAGGCCCCTGAGGTGTAGGATCTCTGCTGTCAGGGTCGAGAGGATGGGTAGAGACCGTAGCAGGCACTACAGTGGGAGGAGCTGAGGGAGCCGACCGAGGAACAGGCACAGGGGCCAGCACACTCCTCATGACCTCGAAAGCACCTCTATCAGGCAGAGAAGGTGGTCCCCGCTCCGAAGAGATAAGGACCCCTCCTGGCACCGAGAGGGATGGCTCCGAGGCCGATGTCGGAGCCGAACTCACCTGCACCTTGGCTCCGAGAGGGAGAACCGGGTCGGACAAGGGTTCGATGCCACTCGCCCCCTCGGAACAGATGAGGGAGGCACGGCGTCCGGATCCCTCCAAGGATGGCACTATAGAAGAAATTGGAGCCGACGACAGAGCCGAAATGGGTGGTATCGGCTCCGTGTCGACGGTCCCGGCTCCCACAAACTCCGGCTCCGAACTCAGGGGAAGAGTCGGAGGAGGACTCTATGATGGAATGGGGACAGCCACAGTCTGTTGAGAAGGGCTATGAAGCATCTGGGCCAGTGCCTGTGACTTAAGGAGTCTGCTAACCACCCTCTCAAGGTCATGGTCTGAAAGCCTGGAAGACCAAGAGGAATGGGACCGGTGACTGCGCTCCGAAAGCAAAGGAGATCTCGCAGCCGAATGGACAGACTCCAAAGAGGGGGACCTGGAGCGCTTACGAGTCAAAGTCGGTTCTGACAAAACTATCGGAGCCGACTGGGTTTTTGAAGCGTTGGCTCCAGCCAGAGCCGAAGCAGAAGTAGCACCACTGGTCGGAGGCTCTAAACTCGGAGCCGACGATTTAGTGGGCTTTGAAGGCTTGCCCGACGAGGCCTTGGCCGGGGAGCCTTCAGGCTTCAATAAGTCTCTCAAAATCAATTTGTTTCTGCGTTCCTGCAGGACTCTTGGACTGAATGCATGGCAGACGGAACAAGAGTCCTGCAGGTGCAGAGGGCCCAGGCAATACACGCAAGTGTGACTGTCTGTCAGAGACATTTTCTGACAGCACGAGTCACACTTCTTGAAGCCTGAGACCTTGGACTCAGACATAATGGTGGGACACACCCACACACCCACACACACCCACACCCACACACACCCACACACACCCACACCCACACACACCCACACCCACACACACACACACACGAAAAAAACCTAGTCCAGTCACTTCAACACACCAAAGACTAAGACTAAAACTAAAACTAACTTTAACAAAATACCCAAAAACTAACTTGGCCCCTAAGGCCTAGTTATATAAGGGAAAGGAAGGGCCGAGGGGATAGAAAATAGAGCCAAAAGGGGACTATACAAAGCGGGTTACTCTAAGAGGGTGAAACGGGGAAATAACTAACACTAACCCTGAAAATAAGAGGGAAAAACCTTACCCGAAAAGCTGTTTTTTTGAAAATTTACCAGAGAGCCGGCAAAAACGCAACCTCGCAGCTAAGCGCCAAACGAGATCTGGGTAGTTAGCGCCTAGCATTGAGGGATACAGGGTTACCTAGAGCCGGTAAAAATAGCTCTTGAGTTTTGGTATAAGCAGAGTCGGAGCCGAGGATTGGCTCCGAACCCATCCAGCAAGAATGAAAACGAGATTGACAACTTATCAAAGCATTCCATACGGTCTTTAGCAGAACTGCTACTCTAGAAGGGTAAAAGTTTGAAATTGTTTTACATCTTACAGAGGCTGCAACAGATTGGAGCAAAACTGAGTTTGTGAATCTGTCATTTTCCCAATATAGTAAGATCACAGAGTTGGCACATTTAATCAACAGGAGGTGCGGAGTTGCGGGGGGGGGGGGTTGCCCCCGTGGAAAAAAAGAAGTTATGTACTCACCATAACACTCCATGTGTGTTGACCATCTCACCTTCATTCTTAGCAGTTTGGGTTCGAAACAGACCCTGGGTTTCGACTCGGCCTTGTACAAAAGCTCAAGGTCTTCCACTAGCTCATGGCTAAAACCAGATCCCATCATACACTAGGAGAGCTCCCAGATCTTGTTTGCAGATATAGCTAAATAAAGTCACTGAATACCTTATACAGTAATCAAGGTCAGAGTGAGTACATAACTTCTTTATGTGTTGTTTTTCGATCTCGCCTTCATTCTTAGCAGGTTGGGGCAGCGTTCCTAGCACCATCTTTCTTGGGTTGCTCAACGAAGAATATTCTTCAGAACAGTAGACCCAAAAGAGGCCCTGGTACTAGAGGCCAAATCAACTTTGTAATGAGTGATAAAGGTACAAGGCTTTGCCCATGTCGCTGCAACAGAAATGGTATCAATATGTAGTCTTGCCCGAAAGGCAGAAGAGGTTACAATAGCTCTTGCAGAGTGACCCTTTACTTTATGGGAAAGTTCTTTTTTTTTTTTTTGAGAGTGGTAAGGAAAGGTAATACAATCTGTTAGTCATTTCGAAAGTGTGACTTTAGACACAGGAGCACCTTTCTTTGATCTGAAAAGGATACAAATAGTTGGTCAGATTTTCTGAAGTCCTTTGTCCTAATAAGTAAAAATGTAATTGTCTATGTACATTCAGTTGGTGCAGCATATATTCTGCCTTGTTGTGATAGTTGGGGAAAAAATGGTAGCTCTATGGATTGGTTTAAGTTGGATTCTGAGCATACATTGGGTAGAAAGGATGGGTTTGTTCGTAGGGATACTCTTGTCTTTGTGAAAGAGTATGTAGGGAGGCTTTACTGACACTTGCAGCTCTGAAGTCCTTCCAGCAGAACTAATAGCTATTACAAGAATAATTTTCAAAATCAAATACTTGAGATCACAGGATGATGCAGGCTCGAAAGGGGGAAGAATAGAATGGGAAAAGACAAAATTCAAGTCTCATGGTGTTGAAGGAGCGTTAGTAGGTGGTCCTGAGAGAGTACCTTTAAGAAAGGCTTTGCAAAGTTTGTGGGACATCACATGGGGCCCTGATTCACCCAAATGGAAATTAGATATGGCTGCTAAATGAACTCTAATAGTAACTGCAGCTGCCCCTTCATTAAACAGCTTTGGTAGGAACTCAAGAATGGAAGCTACTGGGGCAGAGAAGGGATCAATGTGATTATTCATTGCCCATGAAGAAAATCTTTCCCATTTGCTTCTATATAACTTTCTCATCGAAGTCTTATGAGACTATATCAGGATATGTTTTACTGATGGAGAAAGGCTAGGGAAGCTGGCTATGGTTGGAATCTGAGCAGACACGCTGTCAATTTGAGAGGTTGAAGGGAGGGAAGGAGCATCCCTAATGCACGAGTCAGAAGGTCTGGAACTGGGTCCAGAATCCATGGCTCCTCCTGGAGATGAAGCCAAAGGAAGGGGAACCAGATTTGACGAGGCCAGTATGGGGCAATGAGTATAAAGTTCCTTCCCAAGCAATTGGCTTTCTGAAGAACTTTGGGTATCAATGGAAAGGGAGGCACAGAGGAGACCTCAGGGTCAATCTTGGACAAGTGCATCCCTTGGTATTGCTATAGTTCCTAGCAGAAGAGAGTCCTGGAATGCTTATAACACTAAAAGCACTGCTCTCATCTCTGGGACATTGATATGCTGATGAGCCTCGTGATCCTGCCAAGTGCCTTGGACTGTCCTTCCCAGATAATGCCAGTGTCCATTGGTCACTGTGGCTAATGGGTGGAGAACAAAGGTCAATATCACATGAGTGGAGTAAAGCCACCAACAAAGTCTTTTGAACAAGATTCCATTATCAAAATTTGGTGTGACACGGGTAATTCCAGCATGGACCACTGACTGAACAGTAGCCACTGTAGAATTTTCATGTGCAGACATGCTTCTGCCATGGTTCCCAAGACTTTCAGGACTGTTCTTGCTTGCACTTTTTTCCTTGGAAAGTAGGTTTAGGACCCAATGTCCCAGGACTTGAACCCTTTCGGAGGGAAGTTTTGCCATCAATTTGTATTGTATCGAGATCTGCTCCTATAAAAATGATATGCGGAGATGGCAACAAGGCAGATTTTTCATAGTTTATTGCGATTCCTAGGTGAGGGCAGAAATGCAAGGTGGTGTCTCTCGCTTTTGTTAGTAGATGCCCAGTGGTGACAGTTAGGAACCAGTCGTCTAAGTATGGAAACACTTGGAATCTTACGCATTTCAAGTGAGCCGCTACTACTGCCATACACTTAGTGAACACACTGGTGGCTGTAGTGAGGCCGAAGGGCATATCTCGGAACTGTTAGTGAATGGCTCCCAGCCAAAAGTGCAAATGACTCCCGGATCACCTGTCCATTTTTGTGTGGTAGTATGCAACCTGGAGGTCTACAGAGCCCATCCAATCGTCTTGTCCCAGAAAAGGGAGTACTGACTACAGTATTACCATCTGGAACTTTGACTTGTTTACTGACTTGTTTAATTTGCTGAGATCCAGGATGCATCTCCAGTCACCTGTTTGTTTTGGAACTAAAAAGAACCTTGAGTAAGTTCCGAATCCTATTTGGTCGGCGGTGACTGTTTGGATGACTCTTGTCTAGCAACTTTTGGATTTCTAGCATTGCCTGTTCCCTTTGATTCAATGGAATGTCTGGGATGTTTTTATGTTTGGGACGGGGAAAGAAAAAAACTATGGAGTAACCTCTGGATAGAATGTTTTGTACTCGCTTGTCTTTTGTTATTGTTAGCCAGGCTTGTGGGTACAAAGATAAGCGTCCCCCAACTGCCTCCAGAGATGGACATGCGGGCCCTCCTTTCAGGAGCGCTGAAAAGGCTTACCAAGGAAAGATTCCCTGTCACCCTGGTTTTGCATACCCCCCTCTGCTGCATGTTCGGCATCTTCCATTAGCACTTTCCCATCTGCCCCTGGGGGAAGAATCACTACATGCGTCCTGGAAAGCTCTCTGGGATTTTTAAAACCACATTTTTTCTCCTTTCTGACACTTTGGATAAGGTTTGGTAGGTAGGGGGAAAAAGGCTCCTATAGCAGAGAGTCTTTCCTTCTTGTTCACACCTGGTTAGTGTATTTTTGACTTTTGGTCTGAACAAGGGACAAGCCATCGAAAGGGGCATTCACAAAAGAAGATTTAAAGGGCTCCGCAAAGTCACACAAGCGCATCCAGGAATGTCTCCTTAGGGAAATTCCTGAACCCACTGCCCTACTCGCTCCATCTGCTGCACAAGAAATGAGCCTTATGGAGGAGTTGACCACTGAGTTTAAGGTGGAGAGCTGAGAGGAAACCTCTGATACCCCTTCCGCTACTGAACCTTGGAGGGTATCTCCTAGCTCTTTCAGGAGCTCTCTGTGAAGTCTAGTAAAGTGAGTCTGATAATACAGATATCTAAGTGCAAAAGTTGAAGAAAAGATGTGCTTTCCATATCTGATCATCATACAAGACTCTTTGTTCGGCAGATGGACAGAAGAGGAAGTCTCCAAAAGTTCCGTTTTAGTGGCTGCCATCAACACTATTGCATCTACTGGGACTCCTTTGGTTAGGAAATTTTTGCCTGTTGGTGATGTGATGAATTTGTTTGGCCTCCGAGGAACAGGTTCCACTGAATCTGGGGACTCCCATGCCTTTTGACAAACTAAATGACAAACGAAATCTATCAGTTCGTCGAAAGGCAGACACACCCAAATGGCGGAAGGGTGAGACCCAAAGGATTTCAAGGTATACAGACTCCTCCTCAGAAGGGTTGGACTTCCAGCCGCCTCTCTGTTTTAGTATTTTCAGGATGTCTGTGAAGGAAACATCCTCAGAGGGCAACCGTGGGGACCCTTCCGAATCATCAAGGTCTGTATCTTATGTTATGGACTCCTCTGAGGAGTCTAAATGCTTCCTCTTACATAGCCTCTTCTGAAGGACCTCCTCAGAAGGGCATGCTGGAGAGGTTAAACTTTTGGTAATTTTTTAGATGGCTCTGAATACTTGAATGAGGGCATTTTCCCAAACTTGTCAGAGTTTGAGGAAGGGGAGTCACCCAACTTTGAAGGACCCTGACCTTTGATTGCTTCAGAAAAAGGGGTCTTCAACAAGCCTCTCAGAATGAGTTTGTTCTCTCTTTGTAATACCCTGTAACTAAAAGAGTGACAGATGGCATAGGACTGTTGAAGGTGAACCGCTCCAAGACAGTAAGCACAAATGGTATGTCAGTCTGTAATAAACCTTTTTTGACTACACCGGACACATTTTTTAAACCCAGAGGGTTTAGCTTCCTTAGAATCCTGCGAAGACATTACTAATCAGCAACAACAGGAAAATAGCTAAACTACAGAAAAACAGGACTATATAAATTCTATTTCTTTTTTATAATAAGCAAAACAACAATCATGCTAAAAGCACCAAAGGAAAGGCCCTCTAATCTAAACAAAGGCAGCCCCATAAAATTAAATGAGCTAGCCTGGAGGAATTTAAGGAGGAAACCAAGGGAAAAGCCCTCCAAGTCAAACAGGCTAAGGCATCTCTCTAATTTAAATGTGCCAGCCTATTTAGTTACAGGAGGAAAATAGAAAAAAAAAAAAAGAGAGAGAAGGCAATCCTCCAACTAAAACAGGCTTTTTAGAATTAAGTTTAAAGCCGAGATCGGGGAAGAATAGACAGCAAACCGCAACAACAAAAGAAAAGGCAAAAGCACACAACAATTTACTTTGTAAATATTAACTAGAATAAAACAGTGTGAAAAAGTTAATTTTTGAAAATATGTAGAGGAAAATCTACTTAGAGCCAGTAGGAAGAACACCCGATCTTGTTTAGTGGCAAACAAGATCTAGAGAACTTTCCTAGTGCATGATGGGATAGGCTTTTAGCCACAAACTAGTGGAAGACCTCGGGCTTTTGTACAAGGCAGAGTTGGAACCAAGAATCGGTTCCAAACCAAACCTGCTAAGAAGGAAGACAAGATGGTACAACATCAATTCAGTGTTTATCTTTGATTTTTGATGGACAGCTGTGTAACAATATGAGGTATTGCCAGCTATGTCAGGAAAAGTACGGCAGTACATGTTTAACATATGCTGGCAGAGCTAGCTGGAATTTTGTAAAGAACTGTATGTCATTTGTATATCAAAGTGATTTGTACAGGTGCTGTGTTGAAAATGTATTTGTAAAGTTGTTTCTGCTAAAAAATGTACCAACAGTGGGTCCTGACTGTAATGCAACTGATTAAATGTACATGTCTTAACAGAGGGTACTGGAAGAGAAGAGGTTAAGCTCAGCCCCAGCTAACTTTGAAAAACAGTAAGAAATTAAATTAATTTAGGCCATAAAGATTGTATCTTATAGTTCTGATTGCAGCCAGAGACAAAATATCTGGGAAAATGAGCACTAGGGAGCCTTCTGTATTGTCTTTAGCAGTCAACTTATTGCTAATCTGGAAGGGTAGAAGTTTGAAATTGTTTTATGACTTCCAGAAGCTGCAACAGATCGGAGCAAAAATCTGTACATTTGTATTACTGGCACATATGTGCTAAACCCCCCACACAAGCCTATGAGAGAATATTTCTTCAGATCCTGCAAACACTGTTGCCATGCAAATGGATATGCACTGGAGTAATCTGGCCAGAGACCACCATTTTCCTCCCCCCATAGGTTCCTAGTTGTATACTAAGCTAACGGTCACAAAGGCCTTTATAAGCCTATCTGGCAACACAAAAGTGTCCTGAGTTTTTTTTATCTTAGACATTTATGTAAGAGATACTAATTAGTTAGGACACAATTTGCTAACTGCATCTATCAGAGACATGGACACCAGACCAGGGTAAATTTCCAATTTATTGTCTACTGGTCAAAGTTATGCTTTAAGAGGGTTAGGGAAGGACTTTGTTTCATAACATGTCTTATTTATGTCGCAAGCAAAATTTAGATCCTTAGATCTAGTAGTTTTGATGCCATTCATTTCATGGATATGCAAATGATTTATCACAGCATCACCCAAAGATGCCTTTTGTGCCAGGCATAGGTTGTCGTTCAGTAATCTGTAGTAAACAAGAGCATGGAGACAAGGCTTTGAGGTGATCTGCATATGACACTGTGTTTATGCCTTGTATTCATTTTGTAAGTAACCTCTGTGGATGTTACAGCTGCTGCAGGTGACTGGTCGGATACAAACTGGGGGATTCATTATACTCAGTGATTGGTCTGATGAGAGCTCCACGGATCAAGACCTAGATGTCACGCTCTTATTTAGAAGCTGAGTGACATAGTATAATTTCCTTACATTTTTGTAGACATGTTGGTCAAAGGCTAGGATATTATCTACATGGACCCCCCCCCCCCCCCCAAGTCCCGGTCTCCTTGTGGAGCGGGACTCATCAATTGTAACATACTGGGTCTTCTCTCTGCACCAGCTGGCTATCCAGCAAGTTTTACAGGGGTCTAGTCCACAGTCATTTGTTTACAATGCCAGAGTGCGGTTGAGGACAGAATCCTCCCATATTTTTGAGTAACAGAACCAAAATGTTAGAACCTCTAGTGGACATATCCACTATACAGTTAAGGGTGTGTGTGTTTAGACTTCCAACAATTGCTGCACACTGACTAACAGCTTAATTACAACTCTCCCAGTGTGAAAAACTCTGGAAAAAGAGACAGTGAATTTGTATTTTGGGGTAAATTTCAGTTACTGGCTAGTAAATGTACTGCTTGGATGCCATCAAAGAAGACATTTAGACAATGTGAAAGAAAAATCAATCAAAAAGGTGAGGGAAAGACAATGGCTGAGAAGAATCCTGTAGCTGTTCAGCAAAAAGCAGTTCAAGCTCCAGCTTTGGTACAAAACATGACTTTCAGTAATCCTGTGGAAAAACAAGCCAAATGTGCTCAGAGCTGATTAAAATAAATGAAACATTGAAGGACTGCAACTCAAATAACAAAAGGATGGAAAAAATGGAAGAAGCTTTTAACAGATATTCAGATGAGCTGATAAAAAAAGCAAAAATCAAATTTCGAAATGAAATAAATGTTTCAAAAATGGTATAGTTAGAGGGAAAGCCCGAGATTTTCTGCTGTACCACAGACACTAGAAGAAAGACTGCATTAATTTTATGTAAGCACAAATAAGCAACTGGACAGGAATTTCACAACAGGAGCTGTTAACTGAAAGGATGCATAATGTGTATACTTCCAAATTGGCCAAGAGAATGCAACAAAGACCTCTAATAGTAAAGATGCAATCCTACCAGCAAGAAGAGTTATGGCCAAAGAACAAAGTTGGAGAGAGAAGTGTTTGTGGAAAATGAGTACTCACGGTCCACCAGGGAGAAGAGGAGTAAATTTATTCCCGATATCAGGGAATACTGAGAAGCAGATGTGAAATTCAAGCTGCTGTATCCAGTTATCTTCAGAATATTTCTTCATGGAGGATCAAAGTCATTTTTTGATACAGAACATGCTATGAAGGAATTACAAAAGTTTGTCCAACAAAAAGTGAGCTATCAAAGTGATTCTGGATTTTATTCCTCTGATAATTAAGTTCATAGAGATACTATGCCAGTGAAACCTTTTCCAATGCTCCAAAGGAAAATACTTGAGAGACAGAAAACGGGTACAAAGGTTGACTAGAACAACCAGGAGTACATGGAAACGTATTTATTTATTTTATTTTACATTTGTTAACCTGGATGGTCCAACTGGACGAGGTCCCTTTTCAGCGGAGGCCCGAGGAGAAAAGCTCCACTTTATTAATTACAGAGACAACAGGTATTTATACATCAGTTATAAACCGGTTAGTGAGACTGTGTATCAGTGGCATAATAGATCACAGTACAAGGACATTCTTTTAACATACTTTTCAAAACAACTTTACAAGTAGACAATAGATTAATAGTTAAATAAATTGTTAAGACAAGAGATTAATTTACGGTTTCTTTCTTACATTAACATACAACTAACATTTGCTATGTCCAGGTTTCATGGTTTTAGGATGAGAAAGAAGTTTATTTAAGCAATAACCCATGCCTGGGTGTGGGTAATGCTGGATTTACCCACGTTTGGTGTGGTTTGGTCACGATGGCGTTCAGTCATTACGCACGGGTATCGGTTCTGACCTTGGAACAGAGCCGGCCATTTTCCAAGCTCGCGTCAGCTACAAACTCTTAAGCTAAATTCTTACCCATAATTCCCCTCTCCCTGTTACCTCAGATTGAGTTTGCAAGTCAAAAGAAGGTAGAGGCTACTTCTGGTCAAATAACCTAAGAGAACCGGATGGTGAGATCCACTAGAAGCCACAGGAGGGGGAAGGAGGGAGGGTCGTAATAACTGAACGAGGATCAGCAATACAGATGGAACATTATGGTAAGACATAACTTCTTTATCTGATATTGTTAATCCTCGTTCATTGCTTACACATGGGACATAGTCCCCAGCGACCTCTATTCCTGGGAGGCTCTCATGGAAGAACATTCCTGAGCACCATAGAACCAAAAGATGCTCTTCCCTGGAGGCCAAATCCAATTTGTAATGATTGATGAAGGTATGAGACGTAGCCAAAGTTGCAGCTGCACAAATGTCATGTAAAGAAGCTCTGGCATGGAACGCAGCAGAAGTTACCGCCGGCCTTGTCAAATGAGCCTTCATGGTAGTAAGCAACGGAATATTACGTTGTGTATAAATGAAGGTCACACAGTCTTTCAATGATCTAGCTAATTTGACCTTAGCAACAGCAGATCCTAATCTAGGTCCAGAATAGGCCAAAAATAACTGGTCAGATCTACGAGAGGACCTAGCCCTATTTAAGTAAAAATGGATTTGCCTGTGAATATCTAGGGTATGTAGGCAATACTCTCTTCTGTTTGAATGATTGGGAAAGAAAACTGGCAATTCAAAGGTTTGATTAATGGACATTTCAGAGATCACTTTTGGCAGAAATGAAGGATTAGTTCTCAAAGACACTCTCTCTATATGAAAAATCAAGTATGGACTCTTGATGCATAAAGCTTGAAGCTCAGAGATACATCTGGCAGATGTAATGGTGACCAAAAACAAGGTTTTCCATGACAAATACTTGAGATTGCAAGAAGAAGCTGGTTCGAAGGGTGGTATTGTCAGAGCTTGTAGAACTAATGATAGGTCCCATGGTTGAATATGTTCTCTAAAAGGTGGCTGCAGATGATTCACACCTTTTACGAAGGTCTTGCACAATTTGTGAGACATGAGAGGAATCTTGGACACCCTCATTGAAATTAGTAATTGCAGCCAAATGAACTCTAATGGTAGAGGCCGATAGACCCATTTGGAAAAGGTCGGCCAGATAGTCTAGTATTATCGACACTGGTGCTGAGAAGGATCTACTTGCTTATCTTTCAGCCAACAGGTAAATCTTTTCCACTTGCTCAGATAAGTAATTCTAGTGGAAGACTTATGAGATGCAATGAGAATGTCACGTACTGGTAAACAAAGATCATTCTGCATGGCAATCAAGGGAATTGGAGTAGCCAAGCTATGAGCATCAGGCTGTTCAAGTTGGGATGAATCAGGTTCTGTGGATGTGAGATCAACTCCGGGGTTGGATGGAGAATCCATGGTCGATCTGGTAGGTGAGGCCAAAGGAAGGGGAACCAAATCTGATGAGGCCAGTATGGTGCTATGAGGATCACCTTGCTCTTCAACCGACAGGCTTTCTTCAGAAACTGGGGAATGAGGGGAAAGGGTGGGAATACATAAAGAAGAGTCTTCCCTGAAGTTTCCCCCTCTGCCTCTAGGGGAGAACTCAGCCTGTGTGTCATGGAAAGTACCCGGAGATTTCTTGAACCATATCTTCCCACTATTTGGTTTTGAGAGAAAGCACGTTGAGGGGATGAATAACGGACACCTACGACAGAAAGGGTCTTACCGTCCTGTTCACATCTGGCCAGTGTGCTTTTAACTTTGGGTCCAAACAACGAAGAGGTCTCAATAGGAGTGTTAAGAAAAGAAGCCTTAAAGGGTTCCGCAAAATTGCACAAGCGCATCCAGGCATGTCGTCTCAAGATCGCAGCTGAACCCGCCACTCTGGCTGCTCCTTCTGATGTGCAAGATATCAGTCGCATAGAGGAGTTAAATACTGACTCAATGGTGGCCAGCTGAGTGGCCATTTTGTCACGGACCTCATCAGACATGGCACCAGACAAGGTTTCAGAGAGCTTGGAAATCAGATCCCTTTGAAGCCTGGTAAAGTGTGCCATATAATTCAGGGACCTGATAGTAAAGGTCGCTTATGCAAAGGTGCACTTCCCTATCCTGTCCAGGGTCTGGGACTCTGTTAGGGGGATGGACATTCTGGCTTTCTTCTTCTGCCAGATCCTTTTTTGTTGCGGCCGCCACCACCAGAGCATCCACAGGAAAGCCTTTTGACCAACAGGGATCCGTAGCAGAAGGGGACAAAATCTTATCTGGCCTCTGGGGAATAGCCTTGACGGTTTCAGGAGCCTTCCACACACGCTGCACGATGAGCTGGACAAGTTCATCGGCAGGTGGAGTAACCCAGGAGTTAGGGGGTGGGTGCAAAAAGCCTGCAGGAACAGACTCCTCAGAGGACGGATTAGAGGGCTGCCAGTCACCTCTCTGTTTAAGGATTTCGAGGATATCACCGAAGGATACCTCAGAGGGTGACCGAGGGGATCCTTCCCTCTCAAAGTCAGTGTCTTCAGTAAGGAACTATTCTGTGGAGTCCATGTGCTTCCTCTTACAGAAACTTTTCCGGTGGACTTCCTCAGAGTGAGAAACTGGGGAAGACCGCGAAAAAGGGGTTTCCTGTGGAAATATGTCCTGAGGCCGTTGCACCCGGTGTCTGCTAGGTGCGAGTTGTGAAACCAGTGTACCAAAGGAGGGCGGGGGGATAGACAGCCCAGTATAGACAGCAGAAGCGAAAGCCTTCTCCATCAGTTGAAAGGCTGGTCCACCTGAAGAGGAGTGAGTGTCCAGACCCGGGGTCACCCCTCCTCTACGTGGCTCAACCTGCCGACTCGGAGTCCCCGGATGGCTGTGGAGCAGCAAATTATGTGTCACAACTACCATCCTGGGTCATAGCAAAACTTTCCTGCCACGAAGGCAACTGCGGTTCCTTAGTGAGATCCGTAAAGGGAACCCGCAGAGGGGGAAGACTGAGCTATATCAATGGACTTCAAAGGCAATGGAGGAGGAGAATAAGAAGGAGTCTTTGGAGATGGGTGATCACCTCCCAAGGAAGGATAGGTCCTGGGGGTGGGATACCTCTGGCCAAAAGCACTTGATCCACAAGACACAACACATCATGTTTGGAAAGGCTTCTAGTGGACCTCACAGACTGTGGGAGAAACAAGCCTGTCCACAGAAGAGACTAACTCTGTTCCCACCTCACCAGTCCGCACCGAGAACAACGGAGCCGAGAGAGACTGGACTACGGGTGTCTGCACCGAGGAAGTCATCGGTGCAGAGGTCACGGTCTGCACTGACAAGGATCGGTGCCGAAGTGGTTGTCAGTACAGAAGCAGGAACAGACAAAACTGGTGCTAACAACTGAGGCGTCGGTTCTGAGTAAGATGTCGGAGCTGACATGGTCAAGGCCTGTGCTGATTGAGTGGTAGGTGCCGATACAGTAGTCGTAATGGTCTGAACCGAGGAGCCCCTTGGTGCCGATATAGTGGAGGCTGGAGAAGACGGAGCCGAGATCACTAATAGAGCCAAAGGCCTCAGTGCCGAAAGTCTAGGCACCAAAAGCACTGGGGCTAACTGAGTGAGCTCCGGAGCGGAAACTTTAGCCTTTTTAGGTTTTGGTTGGCGGGAGTCCCCAGCCGGGGATGAAAGCAAAGACTTGGCCTTAGTATGAACATCCAAAATTTTCTTATGGGCTCTTGGAGAGGTTGAGGCCTCCAACCCAGAAATAGCCTCTGAAAAGGGAGATTTAAGAAGTCCCTTCAGCAACAACTTGTTTTTCCTTTCTAACAAGGTTCTGTTAGAAAAATTTTCACAGATAGCACAGGGCAGGTCAACAGATAAATGGGATGCCCCCAAACAATAAACGCACAGAGTGTGCATCAGATGTAGTTAATTTGTGTCCACAATCAGAACATCTTTTAAAACCCGGACTACTTTTTTATCTGCCAAACAAAAGAATACCCAAAGGTATGAAAAAAGGAAGATTACCAACGATGGTAGGGGAGAAATACCTCAAGGTAAAAGGTGTAGAGAAAAAAAACTCGAGAAAATATGGTCGCTAGATGCGATAGGGTAAGAGACAACAAAATAGAAACTTTTCTGACAGAAAAGTTATAAAAATGACTATTCTGACAACAAATAACTATACTTAGCTCAAGAGAAGCAGCTTGACACGACCTAATGGCAATGCGGCAAACAAAATCTGAGGTAACAGGGAGAGGGGGATTATGGGTAAGAGTTTAGCTCGAGAGTTTGTAGCTGATGTGAGCTTGAAAAATGGCGGTCTCGGTTCCGAGGTCAGAACAGATGCCCATGCATAAGGAATGAACAAGGATTAACAATATCAGATGGTATTTTTTGAAAGTTAGGCTGATAGTGATATAATGGTTTCAGTAAAATGGTAATTAAAATGGGGGGCTATTTCACTATTTGATTTTGTAGTGGTGGAGGAAGGCACCGGCATGGAGGTTTTGCCTGGTTTTAGTAGGGTGTTTAAAGCATGCCAAAATTTTTGGGGGTTACTTGAGTGTTTATTTTGCATATCTAAGAAGTATTTTTGTTTATCATTCTTTGTATCTTTACTTGGTTTCTAAGGTACTGATAGTTTTGTTTAGCTAGGGGAGTGTTATATTTTTTCCAAGCTTTCCATGCCTTGTCTCTGGTTTTCATTAGGTCTCTAGTGGACCTGATAAACCATGGGGTATGGTTTTGCTTGGTTCCAATTTTCCTTACTGGAGCAATATAATTGAGGATGTTAATCAGAGTATTGTTAGAATAGTGAACTGCATGGTCAAGATCAAGGCTACAAAGTCGTTCCCAATTACATTTTTTTTTAACAAAGTGTTGCATTATAGTGGATTGACATTACGATCAATTTGGACTTGTCTACAGAATGTAGGTTTTGGAGTATTAGTCTGTTTCCATAGGAGAAAGATGATCGTTGAGTTTGTTTGGTAGATTACCTACTTAATTATTTGTAGGGTAGTTAACTAATGTCCAATCCAGTATTGATTCTTTATGGGATTTTTTGTCAATCCTAGTAGGTTCTTGAATGAGTTGGGTGAAGCCATACAAGTTTATTTAGTGTTTTTTTTTTTTTTTTTTTTTTTGAGTTACAGGATTGCCAGTCCATGTTTAGATCTCCTAATATAATAGTCTCCTGTGGGAGATTATCTTTAGATCATTGTAGAATATCCTCAATTGTTTGAGAGTCGTTGCCTGGAGGGATATATGTGTATAAAATAATGATGCTCTGTTATTTATGAGTAACACAGAACCAATGGTCTCAGCATTATTAAATTTTGGTAGTGGGGTTAATAAAGGTTGGAGAGAGGTGGAATTTTTGTAAACAACTGCAATGCCCCCGCCTTTTTTTTCCTGTTTTATCTAGACATAGCATATTATAACCTGGAGGGAGGATCTCTTCATTTTGTGCGTTAGGTTTTAGCCAGGTTTCTGCTATAGTGAGAATGTCGGGGCAGTAGTGGGTTAGGAGTGCGTGTAAATGAGGAAGTTTGTTAAATATACTACGAGAGTTAAGGTTTATGATGCGGATATCAGCAGGGTGCTTGTTTGGGGTTATAATGCTGTTTGGACCTGGGTTTGGATGGATGTCACCAGAGACAAGGAGGTATTTCTTACGAAAAAGTTGAAGCGTGATAGTTGAATGTCTATGTGGAGTTTACATGATTTTCTATTGTAAGATAGTAGGATGTATTTGGTTTGTACAAATAGTACAGTGTTGTTACTAAATAATGATGGGGTGATAGGGAAGGTTGTGTGTGTAGGGGCAGGTGTGAAGGTTAAGTGTAGTATGATAAGTGCTATGTGGCAGGAGTGTGTATGTGTGCAAGGATGTAATATAGGTTAGGTTTGAGAGGGCCAGTAGGAGAGATGAAAGTGAGGTTAGCAACGTTTGTGTTTGTAAGTGGATGCAAGTGGTGTTATTGTGTGGAAGAGAAATTCTAGGGGTGTGTTATGGGACGACATTGTTGATTGGTTGTGGGGAGTGGTCAGGTGACCTAGGGTTAGAATAAATCTAGAGGTAATGGGGGCAGGGTAGGGGAGCAGACAAAGGTGTTTACTAAGCACGGCTCTGAAATATATTACTGGATTAGCAAAAAAAAAAAAAAAAAATAATGTATGCATAAAGTAACTCATTATGACACCTGGAAGTGATCACATTTAAATTTTAGAATGCATTTGTTGCTTTTTAAAGAGACTGGAGCTGTGAGATGGAGTTCAACAGGAAGAAAACCAGCAACTTGGAAATTAATGAACATATGTGGGATTACAAAGTATCAATCACATTTGTGAAATATGGTGGAATAAGAAAACCTGGAAATATTGGACTTTTTTTGGCCTTGTTCAACTTGTAGGGGGCTCCAAGGCATATGTCATACATGATAGATGTAATTAATGTTTTGAAGAACATTACAGAGAAGGGAAGAAGGAAAGAGGTAACTAAGTAAAAACATTTTTGTTCTTAACCTTTTCTTTTTAATAAAACCTGACATACTGCATGCTATAAAGTAACACTTTTTCACTTATGGATACTAAAGTAAACAGGTGCCTTTTTTTCCTTCTGTTTAAAAAATTGCAGGCATTGCAAAATAAAAAGAGAAGACAGACTGAACAAAAGTAAAACTGATATGTTTTTTTCTTACTTTTCCATAGGGGAACGACCAGATTAAGGCCCTTCTAACAAGTTCTATGGGGAAGCAAGTAAATAAAAGAACATTGAATGTAATGAAAAATTATCCCTTAGCAAATAAACTATCACAGTGCAACAGAGAAGCCTATAGCAGACAGGAACTATGTATATGGTTGATAAAAACAAAATACTCTTCTTTAAATTGCTAAAATATAACATTTTCTGAAAGCATTCAAGTTGTTTTCTACATCTGGGAAAGGAATAAAGATAAGACAAAAACAGACCGCATTTAGTGCAAGTAGAAGCACAAGCTGTACCATATGCCTTAAAATAGATCACCTTCATTATAGGTCAATTCAAGCCTGTTAGTGTAGCGGTCAGCTAGGACAACTGTTCCTACTGGGAGGTTAAACTTCATTATTTGAAGATGAACATAGTTGTGCAGGTCTGTATTAAGTTACTAGGTTATGGGTGAGTTCTGATGGTATTTTTTTTATTTAATTTTTTGAGGGCTTTCATTTAAACAAAAAGTCTTGGAAGATATGGCATAAGGTTCAAATGGATATGATGACAAGAAGCAAATATACAAAAGATCAACTTGCCCAACACTGTATGCATGCAACACAAAAAACTGAAACTAGACATTTACAAAAACAGGTGGGAATAATTTATCATCATAATGGCAACATTTTCCATATTACCTCTAAATGTGAATGGTCTCAAGTATATACAAAAAAAGAAAGAGTAGTGAACTATATTAAAACATGCAAAGTGCAAATAGTTATGAGACGGGCGACAAAATTTAATAAAGAAAGGATTTCAGGATGGTTATTTACCAGAATAAGTACAAGAAAAGGGGAGTACTCATTAACTGCTAGAAGAGCGCCAATAGTGATAAAAAAGACAGTAATGGTAGACTTTTAGTAGTAAGGGGTTACTGCAAAGGGAAGAAGATTATGCTAGCATATGTTTACATACCACCTAAAACTGCTACAATGGAGCTTAAGAAAATTCTAGGAGAAATAATGAGTTTTAGAAGGGAATACTACTTATAGGTGGGGACTGGAATTTGATCTGAAATGGTGAGTATGTATCTCGGGACCTAGAAAGGAAAATTTAACAAGAGGGTAGAGTTTTGAAGAACTTTAAGAAAATATTTGGAATGAAAGATATAAATCCAAAGCAGGAGCTCAAAGAATTTACATATTTTTCACCAAAGTACAAAAATTGGGCTAGGCTAGATAGAAATTATATTTCACAGGAAAATGTGTATTTAATTGAAAGTTTTGATACATATCCAATAACTACTTCAGATCATGTGCCAATAATAAATAAAAATGAGACACTTGCACTTCCCTACCTACCTATTAAAACAGAGGAATTTAAGGAATGGATACTGCAAGTTATTCGGGAGTTATTAGGGAAGATAATTTTCAAAAAAATATAGCTACGGATTGGGATAAAATGAAAGTGGAGCTTAAAAATAGGGTAGAAATAAAAATGAGAAGTTTAAGAAGAATTATTTAGAGGGAATGACAAATGTTAAAGCATTGCAGTGTAGGGATAGTCTCACAGAACAAGAAGAGGCACAACTGCAGAGTGCTAAAATGAAAATAAAGGGACTACCTCAATAATATGCATTAGTTTGGAAAAATTGCTGTTAAGCAACTATTTTTTTTTAATAACTCCAGATCTCAAAAGCTTTTAGCGCATTATCAGAGGCAACAGAAAGTAGAAAGGGTTGTTGCCAAGCTTAGGGAGCCTACAACAAGGAAAATAATCAGTGTTCCTGTAGAAGTATTAGAAATATTTCAGAAATGTTATGAAAATCTGCATAAAGCAGAGAAAAAGTGCAAGTGGTAAGTAAGTTTGAAGCAAGTATGGAAGAAAGAATAGTTGTGTAAAATCTTACCATAACCATAGATGTCCTTTTCTACATTGAAGTATTCTTCACATGAGGGATCTTCTGACATGGGCGCCGAGACGTCTGGCCAGTATACAAGATCTTTTAAGTACTGCTTGTTGCATGAATGGCTTAGGAGTACTTTGGTCATAAAAGTGACGTCTGCACATACAATCCTCAGAACTGAATGTCTCAGGAGGAATGCCAGCCTAAGGAAACAAGATGATCATTCATCCAGAACAAAAGAAAGCACCAGGGGAAGGAGGGAGGGATAGAATACTGCAACACAGAAGAGAAGGACATCTATGGTTAAATTAAGGTTTTACACAACTATTCTATGTCCTTCTATTCTAATGTTGCAGTATTATTTACAGTAGGGAGAGTACCAAAGCTTAGGAAGAAACTTTGGAGAAGGAAGGAACAGAACTGTCTAGAAAGCCAGGAAGAATGGCTCAAGCAAAACCAGCTCTAGGCCTGGAGATGCCATCCAATTTGTAATGCTTGGTGAAGGTATGCACAGAAGTCCAAGTAGCTGCTTTTAAAATTAAATTGGTATCTAAACCCTTAAAGCACCTGAAGAAGCCACAGTCCTAGTAGAATGAGCCTCAACACAAAAAGGGAGGCTCTTCCATGGAAAACACAACAAAAAGAAATGGCCTTTGAAATCCAAGCTGAAATAGTCTATTTGAAAACGGGCAATCCCAAAGCCCTGGGATGAAAAGAAACAAAAAGCTGATCAGATTTCCCGATAGACTTAGTTTTATCCAAATAAAATCTGAATCATCTATGCACATTCAAGGTGTGAAAAATCATCTCACTAGAGGATTGTGGAGAAGGAAAAAAAGGTGAGCAAATGAATAGATTGGTTAAGAGACGACTCATTCACAACCTTGGGCATAAAGGAAGGGTTAGCACACAGAGACCCTGTCCTTATGGAAAATCAGAAAATGTGGGGAAGCCATTAAAGCTTGAAGCTCAGATACCTTCTGGCAGAAGTCAAAGCTAGTAACAGAACAATTTTCCAAGTAAAGTGCTGCAAAGAAACTGTAGTTCCAGGCTAAAAGGGAGCCACTGTCAGCTTCTCCAAAACAAAGTTCAAATCCCAAGGAGGAACAGCAGCTTCCCTGGGAGGTCTAATGTGAAGGATGGCTTTGAGAAGGACTTTAACCTAGAAGCCAAAGGAGGAGACAAAGGCAGACGGACAGAAATGGCTGAAAAAAGAAGTTATGTTCTTACCATAACGTTCCATCTGCGTTATTCACCTTAATTCATTACTGATGGGTGTCAGTTCTGTCCGTGAAACAAAGTCTGCCTTGTCATAAGCTCGTTCCAGCCCAAAAATTCTCAAGCTAAGCTTTTACTCACAATGTCCTTCTCCCTGTTATCTCAGATCACGTGTGCCTGTTATAAGTAAAGCAGAGGCCGTCTCTGAGCAAAAAACCCTATAGCAGGAGTAGGGCCCAATTCAATCCCACAGGAGCCTCTGGAGGTGGGTGGAGGGTGGGACGTAATGAATAAATGAGGATGAACAACACAGATGGACATTTATTTATTTATTTATTTGCAGTTGGTTTACCAGGATAGTCCATTGGGCCAAAGTGAATCCATTTTCAATGGAGTCCTAGGGAGAAGAGCTCCATAAACAAATCAAGGTTACAATATGATGTAGATTATAAGCTTACATGTGTTATAAAATAGAGCAGACCAAAGACTATTAACATTACTATATGTCATAGATTGAAAAATATACAACAGGAATTAGACCTAGGGAGAAAAGCTCCATAAACAAATCAAGGTTACTATATGATGTAGATCATAAGCTTACATGTGTTATAAAATAGAGAGGACCAAAAACTATTAACATTACTATATGTCATAGATTGAAAGTATACTACAGAAATTTAGACAAGGACAAATATTACAAACAGTCTAGGTTAGTGATAAATGAACAGGTAATACAGAATATTAAGGGAATAATTAGTAGACATATACAGGATCGATAATACATGTTGGTAAACTTGCAGAGAGAGGTGTGGGTACGAATTACATACATTTAGAAATTAATTTACAAGAATATATGAAAAGGATGAATGCTATTGAAGGGAAGAGAAGATGAAAGTTTGCAGAGTAAGTTATGTAGGGTGGCAGCAGCAGCATTCCCATTGGGTTACTAGATGTGAGTGGAGAGTTTTTTTGAAGATAGAGTAGATAGGGGTAGTACGAATGGATGGTGGTAGTGAGTTCCAGAGTCATGCTAGACTAAAGGATAGGAGGTGTTTGCCTGGGGGACAAGCTGGTTTGTATACTTCTAGAAGATTTTGGTTGTTAGACCTTAGCACTCTGTCAGGTAGGTGCATTTTAAATACAGAGGAAAGGGAGGGACAGAGTGAGGGGTTGAGAATGAGCTTGTGTGCTAGAGTGAGCTGGGTATAGATAAGCTGATTAAAATTAGTTTGTGGAAAGAGGAACAGTGGTGAGTGGAAGACTTATGGCTAGTGGCGAACTTGGTGATTTTGTTGTAGCAACAAGATAGTTGAGTTTTCAGAGAGGATTGTAGATTAGTTAGGAGTGGAGCACCATAGAGGAGGGAGGGGATGAGAAAAGGTGTAGAGAGGGTGAGTTTAGTGGTGGGTGTAAGATAATGATTTTGTCGATAAAGCATGCCTAGTTTTTGATGGGTTTTTTTATATTTAGTTGTATGTGGGAGTTAAATTTCAGCTGATTGCCAATTTGGATGCCAAGTAGCTTGGTCTCTGATACCAGTTCCAGGGTTGTGTTGTTATGACTAGTAATACAAAATGTGTTTTTGTTGAAAGGGGTGACTTTAGAGGGAGGAAATACCATTAATTTGGTTTTAGAAGCATTGAGTGCTAAGTGATTTTTTTCCATCCATTGTTCAGTGGAAGAAAAAGCATCTTGAGTTAGCTTTAGAAGTGTGGGGATAGAAGTGGCTGAGCAAATAATGGTAGAGTCGTCTGCATATTGGATGATATTAGAGAAAGGGAAAGAGTTGCGGAAGTCATTAATAAATATATTAAAGAGGAGGGGACCCAATATGGAACATTGAGGAACTCCAGTTGGGGTATTAAGGAATGTGGAGGTTGCCTTTTTCCATTTCACTGCTTGATATCTGTTGGATAAGTAGCTAGAGAACCAGTTCAGAGAGGAAGGAGATAGGTTAAGCTTAGAGAGTTTAGATAGAAGAAGGTTGTGGGAGATGGTGTCGAAGGCCTTAGAGAGATCCAGAAAAAGGGAAGAAACAGTATAACCTGAGTCTCGGGCTTTGTTTACAGTTTCCAGGAAGGAGAGAAGGGCTGTCATAGTACTGTGGCCTGGTCTGAAACCATGTTGTGTGGGAGTTAATAGATGGTTATCAATGAGATATGGTAGGAGTTGTAATTGGATACACTTTTCAAGGAGTTTAGAGATGGGAGACAGGATAGCGATGGGCCGGAAATTAGTCACATTGTTATTGTTCCCTCCTTTATGCAGGGGTATGATAAAGGCCTTTTTCCAAATTAGGGGTACTGTGCTTTCTTGGATGGAGCGGTTTACTAAAATACTAATGGGGTAGGCAATTGCTTTGGCAGCTATGCTCAGGAATTGTGGAGGAATATTACCAGGAGCATTTGAACCAGGCTTCAGTTTTAGAAGGAGTTTTTTATGGTAGATATGGGTATGGGTTTTAAAGAGAAAGGTAGGGAGTGGGAGGAGGGGGTATCTAGGGGTAGGGGTGATGAGGAGGGAGGGAGAGTGGAGTAAGAGGAGGAGGGTGTAGTTAGAGGATGGGAGAAGGGGTGCACTAGTGGTTGATGGTGGAGGGTAAGTAGATGAGGGTGGGGGTAAATGGGAAAGAGTAGTAGTGTTAGAGAAGGAAGAGGTTAATTTGGATATAGAGTCAATAAAAAAAACAGTTAAATTGAGTAGCCAAGTCTGTATCGGAAGCATTTGAGTGTGAGGTGGGGGTGTCTGGTTTACTGGGATGTAGGAGAGTGGAGATGCCTTTCCAGAATTTCTGAGGGTTTGTTTTATTGTTGTTTTGGAGTGAGGAGAAGTAATTTTGTCGACCAGTGATGATGAGCTTTTTTACTTTATTTCAAAGTGTTTTATATTCATTATGGATGAGGGGGGTCCTATTTTTTTGGTATTGAGTCCAGAGTTTCTCTCTGTGTCGCATTGTAGCAAGTGTATTTTTGGTAAGCCAAGGGGCAGTTTTGGTCCTTATTCTTTTTGTTCTTAAGGGAGCGTGGTGGTCTAGGAGGTGTAAGAAGGTTGTGCTGAAGTGGGCAACTGCATTATCTGGAGGAAGTGTTTTTAGGCTGTTCCAATTTACTGTTTTTAGAGAGTTAGAAAAAGCTGTTGGGTCAAAGTTTTTTTGGTTACGTGTGGTAATAAAGTTAGGAGTACGATGAAGGGGTAAGGGTAGTCGGTGTGTAAAGGTGGATACGTGGTCACTAAGAGGATTGGGGAGAGTACCGCTGTCAGAGTAGTAATGAGGGTGAGAGACTAAGATCCAGTCTAGGGTAGTGCCACTGGAGAGGTTTTTTGAGGGGCGGGTTACAGAGTTGATAAGCTGAGAGAAGTTGTAGAGGTTAATGTTAAGTGGGTTAGAGGGAGACTGAATGGAGGCCCAATTGATATTAATGTCTCCTAGGATTATTGTTTCATTACTGATGTTGGTGGAGAGCCAGGAGAGAATGTCTTCAAGTGTATAAATATTGTCACCTGGAGGAATGTAGAGGGAGGCTATACATATATGCTTGTCTTTATTGATTTGGAGTAATGTTAGTAGTAATTCAGTATTTTTAAAGTGGGGAGTGGGTTTATTATAGGGAGTAACTGATAGTGAGGATAAATATAGGAGAGCTACACCACCCCCTTTTTTATGAGATCTGTCTTTTCTAATGATAGAATAGTTGGGTGGGATAATTTCAGAGTCTTTTATGTGTGGTTTTAACCATGTTTCTGAGATGGATAGGATGTCAGCTTTATTGTGTGTGAGCCAGGCATGCAGGTTTGGGATTTTGTTGACTATGCTTTGGGAGTTTAAAGAGGTAAGCAGTATGGACTTGTTAATAGTTGTTGAGGTGGGTGGACCTGGGTTAGGATGGATATCTCCAGATAATAGGGTGGTAATTATATGTAGGATAGAGTTAGAGAGGTTATTGGAAAGTTTAGAGAATACATTGGGCTCCCTTATGATTTTGGAAGATTTCCTAGTTACTATGGGAGTATAATGTCTATGTGAGGTTAGAAGTTTGTATGGAAAAAGTAGATTTTTTTTATGGGATATAGGTGTGGAGAAATTGGGGTGTGGGTGTGTTGGAGAGATGAGGTAAGATGGTTAGTTATGTGGAAGGATTGTGAGTGGTAGATATTAGTGGGTTGGGTGAGATAAAGAATAAAGGAAAACTGTCATAGTAGTAGTAGTAGTAGTAGTAGGAGATGAGTAAAGGTTTAAAAAGCATTATGAGATGAGGTGAAGAGTTATTAAGTAGATTACTAAAACAATTTGCGAATTATAGAGTGATTGTATGTGTTGTGAAGCTGGTAGGTCTTTTATATTAGAGAAAGGAGTGGGAAGTAGAGTTGTGTTTGATATGGTAGTAGTTAAAGGTTGTTTGTTAATAGAGTAATTGAAGGTATTTGGATAGGTGGGGTAAACTAAGTGGGGTAATTTAAGATTAAAGTGGGCTGGATAAGAGAATGGGTGTTTTGAGGGAATGGAGAATGATTGGGTAATTGGATAATTGGGTGTGGTTTGTGAGTAATAAAGGTAGAGGTGCTGGGGGCGGGTGGGAATTGGGGGCAGGGTAGGGAGCGGAGTGAGCCCGCAGGGCGAACGAAGTGGGTAGAGCCAAGGAAGGCAAGGGAAGATCGAGAACCTATCAGTGGAGTGAGGTTTGCAGACAGGTAAGTACAGGGAACAAGGATATAGTCGGATAGAGTGGGCTACGGTGTTTTAAGAGAGGAAAGTAAAGTTAGAGTTTACAGTGCTTTAAAGGGAAAAAGTAAAGTTGGCCATTAAACAGAAAAGTATAAGAGAGTTAGTCAATTGGAATTTAATTGGTGGGGGAGGGTGCCATCTAGTGGACAGATGCTGAAAATGCATCTGTGGCTCCACCAAGGCTATCTCTGGGGTAGATTGAAATGGGAGAGAAGGAGGTCAGTGTAGGTCAGGGAACTGGGCGAGGGGGCAGTAAGGATATACAGAAAGTAAAGGAAGGGTCGGCTGCTGGCTTTCCTGGCAGGGAAGCGTTCTCAACACCTAGCAGGGCTTAAATAACTATAATAGTATAGGTTTAGCAGCAGATGCACATACTTCCTTGGTTCCTTCAAGGAGAGGCTTGGTTCAAGTCAAGTATGGTAAGAACATAACTTCTTTATCTGATGTTGTTAATCTTCATTCATTACTGATGGGACAGAGTCCCTAACTATTTTTAGGCCTGGGAGGCCCTTATGGAAGAATGTTCCTGAGCACCATTTAATCAAAGGACACTCTTTCCCCTGGAGACCAAATCCAATTTGTAATGAGTGATAAAGGTATGAGGGTAGCCCAAGTTGCAGCTGCACAAATATTCAATTAACCCTTTGCATGAAAAGCCACAGAAGTTGCTAGTGATCTGGTAGAATGTGCTCTGACTTTGCTAGGTAGAGTATTATTATTTCATTAGTAAATCAAGGAAATACAGTTTCTCAGCCATTTGGACAAGGTTACTTTTGAGACAGGGTTTCCCAATTTTGGGCCGGAATAGGAGACGAATAGCTGGACTGACTTACGTACTGACTTTGTTCTCTCCAGGTAAAAAACGTAACTGTCTATGAACATCCAGTAAATGAAGACAGTACTCTCCTTTGTTCGAATAGTTGGGGAAATACTGGAAGGTCAATCACTTGGTTAACTGTCAAGTCTGAGATAACCTTGGGCAGAAAGGGAGGAATGGTCCGGAGTGATACTCTGTCTTTATGAAAAACCATGTAAGGGTGTTTAATACAAAGTCTGAAGCTCTGAAATACGTCTGGCTGATGTGACAGCTATCTAAAATAGATAGTTCCGAGACAGGAACTTAAAGTCGCAAGTGGAAGCAGGGTCAAAAGGTGAATGTGTCAGGGATTGGAGTACTAGTGTTAAATTCCAAGGTTCGATGGGTTCCCTAAAGGGTGGTCTAATATTTAAGATACCTTTAAGAAAGTTTTTCAGAGACAATGGGAAATTAGGGATGAGTCTCGAAACCCATTATGGAAGTTTGATAGCGCAGCTAAGTGTACTCGAATGGTTGAGGCTGCTGCTCCTGAATGAAGATCTGATAAATAATCCAAGACCACACTAACGAGAGCTGAGCAAGGGTCTAATAGTCTTTGACGGGCCTAAAATGTAACCTTTTCCACTTGCTGAGTTAGATTTTCCTGGTGGATGGTTTATGTGAAGCCAGAAGGATATCCCACACTGGGGAGTGACAGAGATTACACAAAGTTAAATATACTTTCCCCAAAGCAATTAAATGTATGCTTCAATGCAAAGGATGCATGTTTATTATTAATACAAGATTTTGACTGGTAAAGCAAGGGTTACCTTGTTACAAGATTTTTGAAATAAATGCTTTTCTGTAATAGCAGAAACTGCAAGGCTGAACCACATACGACAACTTGCTTAAGCAAGCATGAAAGTAGTTAAGAACAGATAAGTAATAACAGCTGTGTGTCTGACCTGTAAAAATAAAACATGCTTAGTTAGTTTTACTATAAATATGTTTGTCCAGTTAGTTTTTGTGGGCTAGATGTAACTGCAAATGGCATCCTGTCAATAATAATATTTGGAACATACAAAGAAGAAAGTTGCAACAGGGATTTTTTGTTAAGTCTTCAGATACAGCAGGGAAGAAAATAACCAAAGGAGGACATGGAACAGGGATTTTTTGTTAAGTCTTCAGATACAGCAGGGAAGAAAATAACCAAAGGAGGACATGGAACAGAAATCAATCATGCAAACCGCAAGTACATTGAAAAACAACATCTGTTGCTTTGAAAATAATATATAAACTGGACATTTTCTCTTCTTCAGAGACCTCTTAATCCAGGGTGCATGGATTTTGAGAGACTTTCCTTCTAGTCACGTTATAATAGAACTGAAGTGTTAACTGCTTGGCAAGACTTCTGTTTGAATACAATAAATAACTGATACAGTAGTACGTTGTTAGTCTGGTCACTTACTGACATTTCAAAATAATTTAACAGTGGCGAAGCCAGCTTGCTTGTGACCTTTTATATCAGTTACCAGAAGTTATTTTTCAGATGGCCATGCTTTCTACATCAGTTCAACACATTGGCAGTTTCCAGTGGTTCGTTTTTGGAGGGGGCCGAGTTCCATCGTGGCAGCTGCCCTGCGGCGCTCCACCATCAATTCGTCTGTTGAGGAACACCATCTTTTTCCAGAGTGACTTCAGCTTGATCACCTGTTTATCTGCGAAAAATCGGGTAATTTCTTCACAGTTATAACATGGATGCCATAAAAGAGCTGAGCCTACGCTGCCCACATATAGTGCAGGTAGATCTAAATGAAACACCAGACATGGTTTGGTTTTATTTATAAACATGGTTTGAGTCTTCTACGTCAGACATGAAATGTAAATCTGGGCTTTTTAATGCATAGAAATTAGATAAAACTTGTATTTGTAAGTGGATAAATGTATATGGTCAATACACATCAAAATCAAGTCATTTAAAAAGACTGTCTTTTATGCGACAGTAAATTTCCACAAATCTGTCTATTTTGTCATAAGAGTTTACTCTGCAAGTCATACAAAAAGATTTATCCTCTTGTTATGCAGGATAGGTTTGATTCCGGTGTGGCTAGTTTCTCAAATATAAAATCAGTCACAACCGCCTTCTGCGGTTATGCCTTTATCTGATATAATACACACAGTCACAGATTTTCTTGCACGTCTGCAGGCTTTGTCTAAATTTGATATAGTAAACACGTATGAGGTTTGTCAGGAATGGAATAAATTACTTAAAACTGTTACTGATACCACACAGCAAGATGCAGATTTAAAGCAAATTCAACAGATTTATAGAACGTCTTGCAGAGGCACAGGAAGAACATCTTGCCATAATATGGTATACTGTTAAACTTTTAAAAAGTGTTCTGCAAGCTTTTCGCGAACTGTCAAAGGACAGTACAGAAGGGCAGACATGCCCTCTACAGTCAGAGACTCATACTGACATTTAAGCTTTACAGCATGAAAATTTATTTATTTAATTTATTTATATTTATAAAATAATAGTTTAAAACAGGAATTGGACACAGCCCAACAAGATTTATTAAGGGCACAGAATATTGAGGTTAATCTGCCCCAACAGTTAGAAAAAGCCCCAAAAGATTTATTACAGGCACAAAAAGGCCAACTGATATTGGACAGGGTACAGCAGGAATGGCAGTTATTTCTCCTGCTGATATTTACCAACAGTCTTGTTTACTGCAGACTCTGCCTCAGTGGAAAGACAAAAAAAGGAATTTTTTTCAACATGTTGGCATTTGAAGAATGGTTGATATACACTGTGGGGTCTACTTGGAGTGATGCTTTGTGTAGTTTTTTTTGCATTTATTCCCAAATGTTTAAAGTCATACATACAAGCAGAGAAATATTATCTGGACAGTAGGGCAGCTCGTATGACAGCTGTTCTTAAAGCATATACTCAGGGTCAACCTTTGACTCCTGAATTACTTGATTATTTTAAAATGAACATTTCAGATAAGCTGATGGAGCAAGCAGATCACTTTAAGCTTGCTTATCAGATGCTGTTTGATAAAACTGATAACGAAATGAAAGAACAAGAGGTACAACAAATGCTTATACATACCTTTCTAAAACAGTTAAAGAGAGTACCAGGTAACATTAAATACATTCATGAATTAAGGTCTAAGACCACAGAAGAAGTGGTTCAAAAATTCAGAGGTAAGACAATGGGGGATGACTGAAAGTTATTTACACGCAATATCTTTTCCATAGAGGAGTAACAACGTGTTGAGTCCATTGGAAAAGGAAGTGGACGCACTACATGGTTTGATGAAAGGAAAGGGGAGCCTCTAGCAGCTCCTGCTGCAGAAATGCCAAGGCCAGATGCACAGCGTAATTCAGGAAAACAAGTAGTATTTTTTACTTGCAAGAAAATTGTCCATATCAAACAAGACTGTCCATATTATAAACGATGGAAAGAAAGCCAAATACAAACGGGTATATATGCAGACAATGCTAATTCTTCCAAACCAAAATCTAGGGAACAAAGTCATGAAAAGAGGGGCGCACACGAGAAGCAATCACATGACCAATGTCAAAAGGATTCAGGGGAAAATAAGGTATGTCCTGTAGAGTACACAAAAAAATCCACCATATAATCCCTCATATGGTGCAGGTCAGGAAATGAAATAAAAGTACAAAGTACACTTTAGAGAGTGATGACACCAACAGTCAAGTGAGAAACAGAACATGTCTGTGTCAGAGACGTACCTAGGAGAAGAGATCAAAGTGAACTTGATTACGATTAGGGGGTGGGTGCCCCCCCCAAGTAACATTTCGAACTACTTACTTCATACGTGGAAAAAATGGACATCCATTAGCGGACGTATGGGTGGAAGAGACATTATGGAAAGATGTCTTAATTGATACCGGGGCAGCTGTCTCGGTCACTAACAAACAGTTACCTGTTAATCCACTGAAAAAATCCTATATTCAAGGCTTTGATGGCAGCACTTGCATGGCTATAGGCAGCAAGCCAGTTAGAATATGTTTCACAGAAGATGGACCTCCAGTGGAGGGCACATTTCTTATAAATTCCAGTTGTGGGGCAACAATCCTTGGGGTAGACATTTGGGTAAACTGGGAATAGTAATTGATTTTACTAACAGGGTTTTGTGGTCTGCCAGTGCAGATGACAAATTCAATACTGTTGAACAGTTTTCTTGTTTCGTGTTAGATGTAGACAAGTATAAAAAAAGACTGACAAGACACAGATGCAGGACAAATGGGAACAAATTAAACAGCAATTTCAGCCCTTGTGGGCTACATCTAAGACAGATTGTGCCAGTTAGTGTAGGCAGTCTTGGTGACTGCATTCCTCCACTTATGAAGCAATATCCCATTCCCAAAGAGGTGGGACAGGATATGAAGTGGTGTATATAAGCATGGGAACAAGCAAGCATCATACAAAAAGGTCATAGTCCCGCAAATTCACCAATTTGGCCAGTGAAATAGGATGGTAGTTGCAGATTAGTTACTGACTTACGTAAAGTCAATCAATTCACCACCCCTTGTGCACATTTGGTTCCAGGGCTGCCAGAACTGGCAGCAAGAATAAAACTTCAAAGTAAGTGGTTCACAGTCATTGATTTAGCCAATGGATTATTTGCAGTCCCTTTGCAAAAGAAAGATTGATAACCGTTTGCTTTTACCTTTCACAATCAACAGCATGTCATTACACGTTTGCCATAGGGATTTCAAAATATCCTTGCGATTTTTCACCAGGTTGCAGGGGAAATTTTAAAATCCTTAGAGACAGATGACAGTGTCATTCATTAGATTGATGACATTCTTATTCAATCAGAAACAGCAGAACAGCATGAAAAACTTCTTAAAGTTCTACATACTCTACAGGATTCAAAGTTAACAGTGAAAAGGTTCAGGTCTTCTCACAAGAGGAAGTTTTTGGGAACAATAGTTCGTCCCACTGGCAGATCCCCCTTGTGAAGAGAGAGTAAAAGGAATTCTGAAATTGCCTCAGCCATTGACCATTTCAGAATTCCATACATTTCTAGGGATTATGAACTATAACAGAGTTCATAGAAGATTACGCAGCGGCTGCCGCCCCCCTATATAAAATGTTAGTTGATCAGAAGGAGAAACCCCATTTGAAATGCGGCCAGAGGGAGGAAGAGACTTTTGAATAAGACTTTCGGTAGTTCTCCTGCAATACTGGCCTCAAAATAATGAGGGGAAGGTAGAAAGGACACTCTGACCATTGACATTCTGCAGCCCAAAGTTAACCCCAGTTGAGAAAGGGTATCACCTATGTATCCAACAGTTGATCATTTATTGGAAAATCAAACAAGCTGATTACTTGACGGTTTTTTGTCAAAAATTATTGTGCAAACACCACATCAGTCTGTTAAGATCCTTCTAAAGTCTACAGACATGAATAAAAATCACAGAGGGGGCAAGTCAGACCATTTTTGCAAAATGGAGGACTCTATTCAGTACCAAGAATGTACAAATACAGACAAGGGGACAAGTACTACCTTTCAGATCTTGTCAATTATGACGGAAAATCCCATAATTGTGTTCAGAGTTTAGAACAGCCAGATGTTTCGCCATTGAACACACTTCCAAAGTAGTATACCCACAGTTTATGTAGATGGGGTGAGATTCTGGAAATATGGGAAATATTTGACAAGATCTGCAGTAATCCCAGGGGATAGCCAAAAGCCTATCCTGAAGAAATTGCCAGGTTACAGGTCAGCCCAAAGGGCAGAGCTAGAAGCAGTAAAATACATCATACATTTTTAACCTGTCAATATTTACAGTGACAGTGCCTATGTGGTAAATTCCTTACATTTACACATGGCAGCTTGTGCCAGAAGGGGATTCGTTGACAGTGTTGGCAAGCCCCTCAAACATGCTCCAGTATTACGGTAATTATGGGCATTGATTGCCCAGAATGATTTACAGGGCAAGTTTAGTATTGTCAAAATCAAAGCACATCAAAAATGTAAGACAGAAGAGGCCAGAGGAAATGTTTTGGCGGATGCCAAAGCTAAGCAAGCAGCTGAAACAGGTGAGTGGTTAAATCCACAGGAGTGTTTTGAACACACAGACAAGGCAATGTCAGTTGAAACCGTTACACCTGTAGAAATACAGGATTTGGCAATCCTTCAATTAGAGAAAGGAATTCCAGAAGAACTAGACAGGTGTATACGGGAAGGGGAGGCCAATCAGAAAATTTTCGTCTATCCAACGCCGGACGGAAAAAAGTTGCCATATATCCCAAGAGATCGAGCTAGACAATTGGTGGAATATAATCAGAAGATTTTGGGCCACACAGGTACAGAAAAATTATGGACCGTAGCAAAACAGAAGATGTGGAATCCATGTCTTAAAAAGCTGTGTAGGACAGTTTTAACAGAATGCTTGGTTTGTCTGTAAACCAATGCATGTGTAAAGAAACCTCAATTGCGTGGCAGATAGATTATGCAGGACCCCTCCCAGTTGCAAAAGGGGGATACAAATATTTGTTAGTGGTGGTTGACGTGTTTTCAAAGTGGGTAGAGGTAATTCCCACCAAGAGTATGACAGCTAAGACTATAGCAGAGGCATTATAGAAAAACATTTTTGTTCACAGAGGATGGCCTCTGGTCACAGAATCAGACAATGGACCCCAGTTTACAAGTCAAATAATGTGGTATTTGTGCAAATTGTTGGGGCTCCAACACAGGTTTCATGTTCCATATCATCCACAATCCAATGAAATTGTTGAAAGAATGAACTGGACAATCAAGGCAAGGATTGGGTGAGATATTTGCTGGGTATTCTATTAGGCATTAGGGCTACACCTAACAGTAAAACAGGAATTTCACCTTTTGAGGTGATGACAGGAAGGAAAATGCCCCTCAATTCCTTGTGACCCAGAAACTGTGGATAATCAACAGTTATTGACAGCAGTAGAACAACAAAAATGGTTGAAAGACATACAGGGGGGGTATGTGACACTATATCCAGAGAACAGGCATACCGTCTGTGGAAGAGCATGCCAGTGCTTCCCATGGAAATGCAAGTACAGTGCAGAGATACAGTGCTCATCGAGAACTTCCAGAAAGGGGGATCATGGGACAGTAACTGGCAGGGTCCATACGAAATGACAGAACAAATAGGACCCTTGATATACAGGGTGTGAAAATAGATGAGGGCTGCCAGCCTAGCCATATAGAATTTTATACATAATTCTTATCATTTGTAAATATGAATGCTGAACTACAGACTTTTCTTAATTGAAAGAAAATACTGTAAAAGGTTGGAACTACAAGTTTGTTTTCTTAAATGAAACGATATGCTGTGAAATTTTGAACTTAAAACAATGTAGCAACATTGCCCTCTGCTGTAAAGAAAGCTAAGACAAGCATTGCATGCCTGTCCTTTGAAGTTAAAATTATTTCCTGCGTGTCCCTTTGAAGTTAGAATTTGGAGTCGATGAGTCTGGAGTGAAGCATCCTGCCTATTCTTTTAACTTAAGGAATAATTACTAGAGTTTACATATGGAGTGTCTTTTATTGTAGTTTCCTGCAGGTGCAAGATAACAATTATGTAGTATCTGTTAGCCTGGGAACACCAGGAAAGTGTGAAATGATGTAATGGGAACAAGGACTGCAATAGCAATTTAAACAGAGAGAATCAGAAGGCATTAAGCATTTTTGTCTTAACCATCCAACTCACAGCACTGTCTTGCTCATTGCAAGTTATCTTAGACTTGTGCTTTCTTTTAGAAATAGCTAGGAACTAGAAAGAGAAAGCTAGGAACTAGAAAGATTAGACTAAGTGTTCTCCTGTGATGTCAGAACTGTACTACTGAATTATTTTAAGTAATTCTGTGTGATCTCCGAACGCTTGACTAGTACTATGTAGTAGAAAGTATTGTCTTGTGGTTTTAATTATTTATTAAATATTTTTAAACCCTTTTAAATGTGGCTGTTTTCTGTAGAAATAATTTAAGCTCTACACGTACATTGCATGTCTATAAGGATCCTGTACCAAGTCACACTAATAAGCCTTGACTGTTTAGTTATACTACCAATTGGATAATATTGCACAGCAATAATTGGACACCCTTTTAAGGGCCTTTGAGTAGCTGATGAGTATTAGCTGGATGGTGGCAGGGATTACTACTGTATAATCTGGGTAAAAAGGGCACAGCTGGAGAACCTGTGCCAGCCTTCCCCAGAAGTGTGTGTGTGGTTGTCCAAACTCTTATCTCAAAGTGTGTGTGTGTGTGTGTGTCAGCTACTTGGGCAGGGACACAAAGTACTGGCTGGACACAGAGGGTGCTGGAGATTTTAGCTTGCCCAGATGGCTCAGATCTGGACCCTATAGCTGTGCCAGTGGGGAGTCTTATTGGGGACCTGGAGAGCAAGGGAGCGACCAGCCCCGGACTGACTGCAATCTCTGTGCTCTTAAGAGAAATTGCACTTTACTGTGTGTATTTGTTATCCTTTCCTCATATAAGAGACACCCTCTCTGGTGTTAGTGGTGAAGACGGAGGCTCCTTGATTGCTGGGCCAGGGCTTGGGCATCCACAGGATACAAAGGAAAAATAAGGAAAAGGTTAACCCTCAAAAGCAGAGGACATCCAGACAAAAGCAACATACCATGTTGGTTCAGAGAGATCAGTGTAGGCTAATAAAAGCCAAAACAGAGTTAGGAAAGTAACAGTCTGTTAACAGTGCTAGGAAAGTAACAGTCTATTTAAATTTGTTTCTAGATGCCAAAAAATCCAGTTGAACGGCAGCCAGAGGAAATGGAGGAAACTAGAATTTGCATATGGAAATGCAAGCTTTGGGCGTGCATTATAGTAACACTCTTATGGACTGTGACATTAATATTCTATATTTTGTATGTTATACATATTTTTGAAGAGATTAAGGCACTTGAAGTGTGCACTGTAAATAAAGAAAATGATCATGTACAGGTAATTCAAAAAAGGAATGTACTTAGAACACAAAATGCAGATAAAAAGGTTGCAAAGAAACAAATGGGGGGAGCTACTCCAATATAACAGATCACAAGAACAGGGACACCATGACTGGGCACCCGATTTCAATACATTTTTGGCCATGCAAAAATTGTTTGCAAAGGTACACAATAAATCAAATTGTAGGGTTTGTAGTCACATTCCTTACAGAGGGAAAATGGCATTGCATGCAGTTCCCGTAAATGTTACGGATACCTTTTTTTTGTTTAAAGGATCTTATAAAAATAGAATTGTAAAACAATCAGCCATAAAAGAATATTTAAAGGCGATGGAAGCAGAAAAAGGGATACTCTCTTTTCAAAAGAAAGGGGCAGAGTTGATATTAGTAATTGCAACTATTCCATTACTTTGCACCAACTTTGGTCACGTGGCAAGCTTGAGTATCATGGAGGAGTTGATAACTCCCATAATGTTTTTATTTTAACACACAACATTTCTTTTAAGGAAGGGATGAAACACAGAGTGAGGCCACAGCTAATTTAATGGACCAAGAAAATGTTACCATTCTGGCAGAAGGGTTCTTTTTCATATGTGGGAAGAATGCTTACAAATGGCTACCGATAGGATGGCAAGGATCATGTTATATAGAGTATGCAGTTCTGATGATGAGACTTACTCAAACATTACCAGAGGACATGGTAAGAAATCACCGGAGAAAGAGGGAGGCTCCTGATAGTTTCTCTAAATTAGGGGAAGACCTAAAACAGTTGGACATAGGAGATGGTGCTATTTCAGGAGCTGAAGTATTTCCCTGGTATGGTGCTGCTAAGGCAATAAGGGAATTATGGAAAGTTGCAAAACTGCTGGAAGTTTTAGCAAATGCAACTTATGGGGCTATCTCAAACATAACAGAAGAGATGGTAGCAATGAGGACAACGGTTCTCCTAAACAGAATGGCTTTGGATTACCTGCTTGCTAGCTGGGGGATGGGGGGTATGTGCTTTAGTCAAAACGGAATGCTGTATAAATCGGAATCCATACATCGACATTTAGAGTGAATTGCTGAGGTTTCCTCAAAATCTAGGAAAATAGAGTACAGAGTGGTCTGATTTTTTAAGCGGACTGTTTTCAGGCTGGTGGGGTACTATAATCATAGCACTGACTGCCTTAATTGTCATTATCTTTTTACCTACTACAGTTTGTGTGTTAAAATTTGTCTTGATTAAACTATTAATCAAGTGACTGTCAGCAATGAAGAAATTGTGTTAAATACAGTAAATGAAAGGGCTCAACGTAGAGAGGATTGTATTCTTCTGTAAATTGCATTTTTCTTAAAATAAAAAGGAGAAATTGATAGAGATTATATAAAGTTAAATATACTTCCCTCGAAGTAATTAAATGCATGCTTCAATGCAAATGATGTATGTTTCTTACAAGGTTTTGACTGGTAAAGCAAGGGTCAACTTGTTAAAAGATTGTTGAAATACATGCTTTTCTGTAAAAGCAGAAACTGCAAGGCTGAACCACATACAACAACTTGCTTCAGCAAGTATGAAAGCAGTTAAGTAATAATGGCTATGTGTCGGACACCTGCAAAAATAAAACATGCTTAGACTATAAATATGTTTGTCTCATTAGCTTGTTTTTGTGGGCTAGACGTAACTGCAAATCGCATTCTGTTAATGATGATAATAATATTTGGAACATACAAAGAAAGAAGTTGCAACAGGGAATTTTTGTTAAGTCTTCAGATACAGCAAGGAAGAAAATAGGAGGACATGGAACAGAAATCAATCATGCAAACCGCAAGGACACTGAAAAACATCTGTTGTTTTGAACAGAATATATAAACTGGACATTTTCTCTTCTTTGGGGTATTGGGCAGGCCAGCATAAGATGAACATATTGGGAATGTTTTTTCTCAGAAACTTTTGCAACTTTTAGAGTAGAATCCAGATCCTAATCTGGTCTGGTGGGACTGTCTAGATGACTTTTTTGAAGCAGCTTTTGAATTTTTAGCACTGTTGTTTCCTTTGTCTGTGTGGGACATTGGGAATACAACTTGGTGACCTTGGGTAAAGACGGAAATGGACTTTGTATCCTCTGGTTATGATTCGTTGCACCCATAGATCCGTTGTTATTGTTAACCAGGCAGAGAGGTACAAGGGAAAAACATCCCCTGACTGTTGCCATTGAAAAGCAATCAGGATGCTCCTCAGGAACATGGATAGGGTTGTCCAGGGAAATATTCTGGAACCCTGGTTATGCGGACCCCCTCTGCACCTGTAGGGGTGCATTCTGGATGGGTTACCTCCCCTGCTGTGGTGAGTACACTTGCCACATGTGTCATGGAAAGGACCCTGCAATTTCTTGTGCCACATCTTTCTGCTCCTCTGGTTCCTAAAGTATGGATGCTGAGGAGTGGAAAAACATACTCCCACAGCAGACAGGGTCTTACCACCCTTCTCACACCTGGCCAATATGTCTTTCACTTTCGGGCCAAAGAGGGAAGAGACCTCAACTGCAGCATTAAGGAAGGAGGACTTAAAAAGGGTCCGCAAAGTCAGAGGTGCATACAGGCGTGGCATCTCATGACAGCTCCTGAACCAGTCACTCTGGATGCTCCTTCAGTGGCATGAGAAATCAGACACATGGAGGAGTTGGATATGGATTCCAGGGTAGCTAACTGAGAGGTGACTATCATGGACCTCATCAGATACACCTCCTAAGATTTCAGAGAGTAAGGTAACTAAGTCTCCCTGAAGCCTGGTGAAGTGTGCCAGATGATTCAAAGACTGAACAGCAAAGGTCAATAACGCAAACACTCACTTCCCTAGCCTGTCCGCAGCCCAAGACTCCCTTTTTGGTGGTGGGTGAGCAGTCTGGCTCTCCTCAGTTCCTTTTTTGTGGCCGCCGCCACCACCATAGCATCTACTGGAAGACCCTTAGACCAGTGAGGGGGCTGCTCTGGAGATGAACTTTTGTCCGGCCTCCATGTGATCGGCTCAATGGTGTCAGGACTCTTCCAAGTGCTGCTGTTTCAGTATTTCAAGGCGGTCTCCACACAAGACATCATCAGGGGGTAACCGTGGGCACCCCTCTCCATCACAGTCTGTGTCCTTGGTTAAAGACTCAAGTGAGTTCACGTGCTTCTTCTTGCACATCCTCTTGCACAGCACCTCTTCAAAGTCCTCTTCAGAAGCTTCCGCTGAAGAAGGGACAGTATAATAGGGTATCCTGAGGCTCTTGTGCTTGATGTCCCAAAGCAATGGCTTGTGTCAGCTGTGGCTCAGAGGAAGGACATATCTGGGATTATGACGCTGAAGGCTTGCCTACACAGACAAGGGCCCTCTACATCGATGGGAAAACTGGCCCACCCGAAGAGGGATGGGAAGCCCAGAGCCAAGAAGGACAACCTTGGAACCAGGGTCACACCCTGCTCTGACGAGCCTGCTCCCTGAGGAAGAATAAGAGGAAATAAGTTTGCAAGGACAGCATCCAGAAGGTAGGAACTTTCAGAATAGTATTGAGGTGAGAAGGAACCAAAATGGGTCTCCATGGGCCGTCTTTTCTGGGTACGAGACACATCCTGGAAGAAAAACCCTTTTCCTCCGAGTGGTGCAGTTATGTCTTTAATTGTTCCTTGCTGTAGCAACTCCTGAAGCACTTGTGGAAATAGACTGAGTTGGTCTTGAGGTGGTTGTGGAATGCCCATGAATTGAGGAAGAGTCTTCCAGATCATGAAGTACCCTTGTTTGATAATGGAAAAAAAAAACACAAGTCTTGAGTAATAGCTTCCCAAACTGGAAGAGACAGGGAAAGATATAGATAAAGAGGAACACTACCTAGCTTGTCTGGAAAGGGCTGCCTTTAGGCAGGTACTTGCTGAGAGGGCTTAGACTGAGGAGCTCTTCTACCTTCCTTTTTGCTTTTAGAAGAGGGCAGGCTAGTTTATTTTCTAACAAAGAAAGTCTTTGAGGGATAAATCCTCTGAAATGTGGCTACAGGCAAAACAAAAACATGTTTTAAGTCTTGTAGTTCCTTGCCTTTCTCCTGCAAAGATATAAACAAATCTGCAGCTGGAGCCCCAAACAAAACACCGTTATTTAAAGGAGCATCCATTAATTTTGCTTTCATATCATCTGGAAGTGGCTGAAACCTCAACAGCTGCCCTGTAAGATACTTCAATGCAGCTGTGATGCATCAGAATGGAGTGGCAAGCTACCGGAGTAGAAACTCCTAAAAGAGATACTGTTTTAACATCAGAGTCTGGGAGGTGAAAAACTGCTTAAGAGGTTTGAGAAAGAAGAGCCAAAGCATATCTGGTCATATGGGTTTGGTAATTTATAGCACAGAAAGCTACGGTGGCAGAAGTATAAACTCTCTTCCCTATTCTTTCCATAGTCTTGCTCTCCTTACAAGAAGGGAGATGCTTGGTGGATGGCAAAAGTCTGAAAGGTTTGTCAGAAACAATGGAATCCACTGCAGGATCTGCTGAAGCACATCTGTAAAGAAATTTACAGTCCTCTGACACTTTATAAAACTGGTCAGGCCTTTTAGGGGCATGGCCTGAGAGTCTAGGACCTTAGATGTTGAAGAAAAAGCATCCAAAAGTGCTGGAAAAATTGGAGGTACAGCAGAAGGGGAAGGAGAATCCATCTGTAAAAGATCATGATAGATTTTCTGCACATCAGAAACCGGAGAGCAGTCTCAGTTAAGGAATTCCCTCATTTTAGCCAAGGTTTTCCAAGATGTGATCTCTCCCACTGGTGAATGTGCACCATTAGACTCTTCCTTAGGGGAAGCATATTCAAGGGTGGGGGTGGGGGGTGGAATCTAATTCATCCTCAGAAGAACCCTCATTCTCAGAAGATTCCAGTACCCTAACTCTTTTGAGTGGGGAATAAGTTAAAGGAGAAACAGGATCAGCTGAAGGAGGCTTAAGAGCCATGACTGCATTAAGCAAGCCTTGAGAAAGTTTTTCAATCTGATTGTAGAGTCCCGGGTGCAGAAATGTGCTTGGTTTTCTGCTTCTTTTTTAACCGGACATCAGACAAATGGAAAGTTGAGGGACCTGACTTAAACCTGTGCTCAATAATATTAGCTGGAATATCCTTCCCGGTCTAGTATCTGAGGAATTACCCTAGGGCCTTCCGAAATGAGCTTTGGTTCCCCCTTGACTGTCCGATGCGGACATCTGCATGGCCTCCGAGGACTTGCCTAAGGCGGATTCCTTGACGGCATCCAATGTGGTACCCGCTGAAGCAACCTCCAGACAGGCCTCTGGGTCTTCAACAACCTACAAAGAGACATCAAAGGTAGAAGGCGCAGCTGAAGATTCAGGCCCTGGCTTCTTAGCCTTCCTCTTCAAGACAGGCCTGACAGAAGTCCCAGACATATGCCCTTAGCAAAACACTTCAGTCGCTGATTTTCTAAATAAATCTTACAGGATGAAAGATGACTACATAGTATCTTACAAAGGCCTGGCAAAAGAATAAAATGTATGGGCATGCAAAAGCCTCAGACACAGGTTGTGGTTATCCTTGTGTGGAATCTGTCTCCCACATTGGCACTTGACTTTCCTGGATGTCAAGAAACCCTCACAACAAAAAGCAGTAAAAAGTGAAAAAAGAAAAAGGAAAAAAAAAAAAAAAAAAACAGGGCACTTATCTGAAAACTGGACCAGCAGCAAGTTACTCAGGCAAACAGATCCGATGATTAAGGATGGCATTCGGACTGTGTCAGAGTTCTGAGGATTGTACGTGCAGGCACTGCTTTTATGGCCGACGTACTCTCCTAAGTCACTTGGGCGATGTCCAACATACTAACAGTACTTAAAAGCTTTTGTATACTGGCCAGATGTCGGGCTACCCATGGAGGTGGATCCCTCATGTAAAGAATACTGCAACATTAGAACAGAAGGACATTTAAATATAACAAGGCTAGAGGTAGATGAAGCTCAACCACTAAGATATGAAAAAAACGAGATAAAAATTGTGAGGTATAACCAAATCTACAAGAAAGTCTCCAGGAATAGACGGCATTCTTGTGGAAGTTTGGAAGCTAGGAGGAAGAAAGTGATAAAGATTTGGAAGGTTTTGTTTAACAGTATTTTAAAAGAAAGGAGAGTACCAACACCCTAGAAGAAAGCTGTGGTGGCTGTAATACCTAAAGATGATTAAAAATTTATCAGATCCTGCTTCATATAGGTCCATTTAGATTAAAAAAATAACTGCAAAATCTATATGTCTATAATGGCTAAAAAAATGGCAAAGGTGATGCCAAAATTGATAAATATGATCAATATGGTTTTGTGGAGGAGAGGCAAATATCTGACAAAACTAACAGAACAATGATTATCCAGAGGGAAGCAGAATCTAAGAAAATACCACTATGTTATTGGTGGATCTTGATTCAGAGAAAGCATTCAACAGAGTAATCTGGAATTTTTTGAGTAGGAAATGGAAGTATTTTCATTCCAGGACAAAATAAGGTTGATTAGGATATGAGGGATCAGAGGAGAAAATTAAAGTGGGGTTACCTCTAAGTTCTGCTTAAGCAGAGAAACCATGCAGGGGTGCCCTCTTTTCTGTTTATTTGCATTATATTTAGAACCATTAGGAAAGAAAATAAGGGACTCAGAAATTCAAGGATACAACTGGTATGGTAATCAAGAAAAGTTGGCTTTACTTGTAGATGATATTATTTTGCAGGAATACAAGATAATGGCAAAACTTTTACCAAATAAGAAAAGACAATGTTAGAATCAAGCGGTCACCAGCCAAATGTTGTCAAGCAATACTTTAAGCTCTTTCATCCTATTATTAGGACTTCATCAGAATAATATAATAATCTCAGTCTAGCCTTCACAGTTCTATATAAAGGCATAATGGAGGGAAGACCCACCTACATATCCTAATTCATTAATTATCCAATAAATATTTACAGAGACCTAGCTATGTTAGATATGACATGTACAAAATATAAAAAACATAACATTTAACTTGTATATAAAGCTTTACATTTTAAAACAGAAAGAGCAATCCCTTACATAACTTAATATTTAAAACCTCTTATGAATAAACCGTCATTAAATTACAATTTCAAAGGATTAAGTTTCAACAGGGTCAAACAGATAAAAAGTCTTTAGGTCTGGGGTGGTGTTAGCAATTAAATAACTTTTGTGACAACTTAGGTTATGTTCTAATTTTATTTGCCATTCACCTCCCGTAGGGTTGGTAACAATCTTTTCTGGTATACCAAACTGAAACTTGTCAAACTGTACACAGCAGATAGAATGTGTGTATAATGCAGTACTATAATTCCTATTTTTTTAGTTCATACAAGTGCGTGTAAATCCTTTTAAACTGATTTCTTTCAGTTTTACTCACAAAATGCTGGAAAGGATGATCACTTTGCCAAATAAACTACCCCCTTACTTTGACAATTTTCTTTATAAAAATAAATCCTAGATCTCATTCCATTTTCTAAAACAAATGTGCCTGCCTCCAAAATATAAGCACATTGCTTGCAAAAAAACACATTTTGCCATCACTTTCGTTTGTCTCCCAGAACAGTGTGCAATAATCTGGTCGACTTCTAAAATATTTTCACATTACATGCTGGCTTGTATGTAAATAATGGTTCCCTGCCCAATAAACTAAAAATCTCAGGGCAAACCTTAAATATATTCCAATCATTCACTATATGTGTAATTTAATTTGTATATTTACTATATTCCTGAACTACAGCTCTTTATATTTTTTGCATGGAATTAATTCTCATGCATACTAACATTCTTGCCCAAACCCATCCCGAAGAGAGGTTTAAATTTTCGTTTGCATTCTCTTAACACTTCTTCCTTTAAATTATAAACCAATTCCTCTGCACAACGTCTAGAAAGGAACATTTTAGAAACAATCCATTTCTTCAAGTAAATCATCTTTTAGAAGTTATCCTAGCCACCCTAATACATTGTCCTTTTGCTAAGCTCTTCTTCTGAGCCAAAGGGTGTCAGCTCAAAAAGTAAGATAAGTGTCACTCAAGGTTGGTTTCCTGTAAATTGTGCATTTAAAACAATTGTCTGTCACTGTAATCAAATTGTCAAGATAATTTATACTATTCCGATCTATATGTAAAGTGAATTTAGGAAACAGAGTGGTATTATTGACATATTTCATAAATTTATCAAGTAAATCAAAGGGGCCATCCCATAAAATAAAAGTATCATCTAGGAACCTTGGGTATAAATGAATATACCTAAAAACTCGCTTTTAAAACCATAAGATCACTCCCAAGCCAGTATGACCACATTGGCATAAATTGGGGAGCAGGTGGTGCCCATAGCTACTCCCTTGACTTGTTTAACAAGGTCACCTTCAAAGTATATAAAATTGTTATTTAGAACCAAAGATGTTATTTCTACAATAAAATTCAGTTTATCGTTAGACAAAACTAATCCATCATTTGGAAAAAGAAGTTATGTTTTACCATAACGTTCCATCTGTGTTGTTCATCTTCTTTCATTCATCACTGATGGGTTTGGTTCCGAACCCTCGGAAAAGAGTCTGCCTTTTTACCAAGCTCGCTCCAACCAAAAACTCTTGAGCTAAGCTTCTACCCAGAATGCCCTTCTCCCTGTTCCCTCAGATCAAGTTTGCTAGAGATAGAAAAGTAAAGCAGAGGCCACTTGTGCGCAAATACCCTAGGACACCACCTGGACCCAAAGCATACCCCAGGAGCCTTTGGAGGGGGAAGGAGGGTGGGAAGTGATGAATGAAAGATGAACACAGATGGAACATTATGGTAAGACATAACTTCTTTATCTGATGTTGTTAATCTTCTTTCCATTCATCACTGATGAGACAGAATCCTGAGCTACCTGAGGTCCATGAGCGGCCCTTATGGAAGAACATTCCTGAGTACCACTGAGCTGAAGGCAGCTCTCTCTCTGGAGACCAAGTCCCATTTGCAATGATTGATAAAGGTATGAGGCTTAGCACAAGTGGTTGCTGCACAAATGTTATCCATGAAAGCCCTGGAATGGAAAGCTACAGATGTTGCCATAGATCTATTAGAGTGAGATTTAACTTTTGGCATAGGCTCTTTTGCGAGAGAATAGATGAGTCATAGCAATCTCTTAGCCAGTTTGATAATGTAACCTTGGAAACAGCATTTCCCATTCTAGGACCAGAAAAAGATATGAAAAGCTGTTCAGACTTATAGAAAGGTTTGGTCCTGTCTAGGTAAAATCTCAGTTGCCTATGTACAGCCAAGGAATGCTGACAGTACTTTCCTTTATTGGAAAAAATTCAGAAAAAACACTAGCAGGTCTGGCTAATGGAAAATTCAGAAACAACTTTGGGGAGGAAAGTATGGGTTCGTCCAGAGTGATGCTCTGTCTTTATGGAAGACTAGATAAGGCCTCTTGATACACAATGCCTGCAGCTCTGAGACCTGTTTGGCCGATGTGATGGCTACTATGAAAAAGGATTTCTAAGACAAGAACTTTAGGTCACACTGTGCTGTGGGTTCAAAGGGTTTTTGAGTCAAAAATTGGAGGACTAAAGTTATGTTCCATGGTTCTACAGGCTGACAGGAGGCCTGATATGAGAGGTTCTGTTGAGAAAGGCTTTGCATAGATGTAAAGAAATGAGAGGGGTGCCATCTATACCACTGTCGAAGTTAGAAATCGCTGCCAGATTTACTTGTACGGTAGAGGTAGAGGCTTCATTACCAAAAAACTTAGCCAAGTATTGCAGCACCGCAGTCACTTGAGCCGAATATGGATATAGCATGTTATCCGTAAACCAGATGGTATTTATCGTGATATATAGTCTTCTGGTGGATGGTTTATGAGAGGCCAGAATGATGTCCCGAATGGGTAAGATGAGATAGTGGAGAAACCTGGCTGTTAGCTTGAGACTGGACAGATTCAGATGGCTCAACCCTTGGGGGTGAGTAATGAGATCTGGAAGAGGGTCCAGAATCCACAGTGGGTATACTAGTTGAGGCCGGAAGAAGGGGAACCAAACTTGTCGAGGCCAGAATGGGGCTACGAGGATCACCTTGCATCGCAACCGAAGAGCTTTCTTTAGGAATTGTGTAATCAGGGGAATGGGAGGATAAGCGTAAAGAAGTCCCGTGGGCCAATCGTGGATCAGAGCGTCCCTCGGGGACTCCCCCTCCAGAGGAAACAGGACGAAATTAGCTATTGCACTTGTTATTCGACGGGGAAGCAAAAAGATCACAAGGCAGGCACCAGTGGCTGAAGATTTCTGTCCTCACCTTGGGGATGAGGGACCACTTGTGAGGCAGGAGGATGCATCTGCTCACTTTGTCCGCAATTATGCTGGAGCTCCCCAGGATATGCGTTGCTATCAGAAAGTGGTTGGAAGCCATCTCCCACTGCCAAATTCTCATGGCCTCAACACAAGGGGTAGGGACTTGGTTCATCCTTGCTTGTTGATATACCAGACCACTGTGACATGTCTGACTGAACTGCAACTGCCCCAGAATGGAGAACCAAATGTAAGGCTTGGAACTCTAAACAGCACTGCTCTCAGTTCCAAAACGTTGATATGCAGTTGGGCCTCTGAGGTGGACCATGTGCCTTGGACTGTCTTTCACTGGAAATGGCCCCCCCACCCGATCAGGGAAGCATCTGTGGTCATAATGGCCTTGGGCTGAGGAGATTGAAATGGGCGACTACAAAATTCTGTATCTGGCCTCATCCACCAAAGAAGGTACTGTTTGCAGGAGCTGGTTATTTGAATCTGGTAACTGAAGGGGTGATAGTTTGGGAACCACTGACAAAGGAGGAGAAATTGTAAGATCCACATGTGTAGCTTCACTAGGGGCACTATTGGAATTGAAGCTGCCACAGATCCTACGGCCTCAAGAACTTCTCTTACTGAAACTTTTGTTTGACAGAGTATCACTCGGAGCTGGAGCCTCAGTTGCTGGAGTCTGATCTGGGAGTGACACCAGACAGGACCGGGTATTGAACACTGTTCCAACGAATTGTATTTGTTGTGTAGGAGTAAGGTTTGATTTCTCCCAATTTATTGTTATTCCCAACAGTTTTGCCAGAGAAAGAGTATAACGCAGTGCTGTTACCAGAAGATGCTCGGTGGGGGCAGTGATGAGCCAGTCGTCCAGATATGGAAACACCCAGAACCCTTGTAGTCTCAAGTGAGCTGTGAGCACTGCCATGCATTTTGTGAACACTCTGGGAGCTGTAGAGAGACCGAATGGCAGGGCATGGAATTGATAATGACTGGCCCCTAGCCAGAAGCAAACTCCTGGAGAGTTTGTCCATTTTGATGTGGTAATACACATTCCAGAGATATATCAAGCACATCCAATCACCTTCCCTTAAACAAGGGAGAATGGACTGAACCGTGACCATCTGGAACTTGGTTTGGGTGACGGACTTGTTTAAGCTGCTGAGATCCAAAATGGGTCTCTAGTCCCGTCTTTTTTTGCACCAAAAAATCTAGAATAGAATCCGGATCCGCATTGGTCTGGTGGGATTGGTTGGGACTCTTTTTTGAGACAGCTTTATGATCTCTGAAGCTGCTTCTTCCCTTTGACTGGGTGGAACTTCAGGAAGTTTTCTTGGAAGATTTGGTTGACAAAGGGGAATGGTGTAACCTTGGGTGATTATACTCTGCACCCAACGATTGATGGTAATCAATTGCCAGGCAGCTTGGTGCAGAGAAAAATGACCCCCGTCTGCTTCTAGAGGTAAGCAATCAGGCTACTCCTCAGAAGCGCTGATAAGGCTGTCCAGAGGAGGAGTCTCTGGAGCCTTGGTTACAGGGACCCCCCTCTGTCTCTGTAGGGACGTTTTCTGGAATGATTACCCCCTGTGCCCCTGGGGGGTATCATCGCCACGTGCGTAATGGAAAGGACCCTGATATTTCTTGTGACACATTTTCCCACTCCTCTGATTCCCAGAGAAGGTACACAGAGCGTTGGAAAATCGTAGGCCTATGGCAGACAGGGTCTTTCCATCTTGCTTGCATATGGCTAGAGTGTCCTTATCCTTGGAGCCAAAAAGGGATGATGCTTCGATGGGAGCATTCAGAAAGGAAAACTTGAAGGGATCTGTGAGGTCACAAATGCGCATCAAGGCATTACGCCTCATAACAATGCCTGAACCAGCTGCTTTAGCCACCCCTTCAGTCGCATGAGAAAGCAACCTCATGGAAGAGGTGGATATAGATTCCAGGGTTGCGAGCTGCGAGACCACTTTGTCTCTGACCTCGTCAGACAGCTGTCCTGCAAGTGTCCTAGAGAGTTTGGAGACCAGGTCCCTCTGGAGCCTCGTAAAATGTGCCAAGTAATTCAGAGACCATATAGCAAAGGTCCCTGACGCAAAAACCTGCTTCTCAAATCTGTCCACCGCCCGGGACTCCCTGTTGGGGGGATGGACAGCGGGGCTTTCCTTAGCAAAGTCCTTTTTCATGGTCGCCGCCACCACCATAGCATCTACTGGTAACCCTCAGGACCAATGCGGTTTCTACTCCAGAGGGGAAAGAATTTTGCCAGGTCTCCCAGGGAAAACCTCAATGGAGTCCAGGTTCTTCCAAGCATGCTGCACAACGAGCTCATCAGCAGGTGGGGTCACCCAAGAGGTTAAAGGCCAGGCGCAGAAAGCCTGCAGGAACACGGGACTCCTCAGACGAAGGGTTGGAGGGCTTCCAGTCACCTGTTTTAGCATTTCCAGGATATCTCCAAAGGAGATATCATCAGGAGGTGACCGTGGGGACCCTTCACCATCATCATAATCTGTGCTTTCTGTCAAGGACTCCTCGGGTGAGTCCATGTGCATCCTCTTGCATGTCCTCTTTTGAGGGGACTCCTCAGTGGGGGTCTCTGTGGAGAATTCAGAAAACAGGGTACCCTGAACAGGGGTGTCCTGCAGTTTCTCTGCCCGGTGCCCTGGGGGGTGGTCTGTGGCAGCTGAAGCTCATGGGGCAAAAACTGGGGTTCTGATGTTAAAGGAGTGCTTCTAGAAGCAAGAGCCCTCTCCATCGCATGAAAAGCAGGTCCGCCTAAAGACGGATGAGAGCCCGGAACTGAGGATGACAACCTCGAGACCCGGGTCACACCCTGCTCCAATGAACCCACCCCCATGAATGGAGCCTCAAGCAGGATTGGAGAGGACGAGGGTATTTGCACAAAGGAGGGAACCGAGGACAAACATGGCTCCAATTTCCGGACCAAGGTGCCCACCCCCCAATTCCCAGAATGAGGAAAGACCAGTTCCGTCGGAACCGAACACCAAAGGGACAAGCCTGGAGCCCAAGTGAGGCCTACTATAGGCGCCGAGGCGATGGGTTTTGAGAAGGATGTTGGAGCATAAGGCTTATGGAACAGAGATGGTCGAAGGAGGAGTGTAAGAAGGCGTCTGTGGAGAAACCAACCGAAGTCCAGCAGGCGGATGGGTTTTAGCAAGTGTGGTTATCCCCTGGCTGCCAACAGCTGGTCCACAAGACACAACCCGTCATGTTCAGACAGGCTCCTGGTGGATCTAGTGGATACTCCGGAGAGTCAGGTCGGTCAATGAATGGGCTATACATATGGCCCAGAAACAGAGCTACAGAAGGGGAGTATAGGGGCCATGGTATAAGGTCTGCCGGCACCGAAGTCCCTAGTTTCGAGACCGGGAGTAATGGGGTCAAATCCAATTTGATCGGAAAAGTGCTCAGTGCCAAAGTGGCACTTGGGAGCCGAAAAGGTCAGTTCCACACTCGTAGTTGACCAAGGTATTAAAAGTGTGCCTTGAGCCGTAGTGGCCACAGGTGCCAAAGTCATAATAGGCATAGCAAGGTCTATTATCAGTGCCAGAAGCATGACCTATGCCGAAGCTGGTATTGTAGGTTTCGAGCTGCTCTTATAGCCAACAAGGACGGAGCCGCAGAGGCAGATTTATGCTCAGAGGACAACTCTGGGAACTTTGATTTCACAGGCTTACCCTGATCACCTAATTCTGAGAAGGGAACTGAGTGGGACCTCTTTTTGTCTTTTGTTGTAGGGGTTGAGACCTCCATCACAGAAATGGCCTCTGAAAAGGGAGACTTAAGTAACCCTTTAAGTATCAGTTTATTTTTGCGCTCATTAAGAGTGTGTTGACTGATGCTCTGACAAATGTCACAAGGAGGTTGCACCGAAAGGTGGGGCACCCCCAAACAGTATACACAATCACTATGCAAATCACTATTAGGTAACTTGCCATTACATGAAGCACAGTGCTTAAAACCTGAAGTACTTTTCTTATCAGACATCTTGATAGAGACACCACAGGCAGCAGTACAACCAGTCAGAACTAAGAAGTCAAACACTGTTCAAAACAAAAACTACACAGTTGTATCACTAAAGTGATATATGTATGTATGTATGTATGAGTAAAAACAGAAACACTACTGAAAGAAACACTAGTAGTTAGATGAGAAGGAAAATATCAGCTATGGTACTGAAGGAATATCACAAGGGTAAGGGAGGAAAGGTTGTACCAACAATGGTACTTGAAAGTTTACCAAAAGTAACAACGGGTAGAGCAGAGGAAGAAGGATCAAGGTCTAATAGAATAAAGCACACTAGAAATATCAATTGTTCAGTAAAACAGTAAGATATCAACTATTTTCCACTCAAAATATCAAATAAAGTTCCACTTAGCTGACAGCTTGGCTGAAATGCGGCTTTATGGCTACGTGACAAATGAGATCTGAGGTACCACAGAGAAGGGCATTCTGGGTAGAAGCTTAGCTCAAAACTTTTTGGCTGGCGTGAGCTTGGTAAAAAGGCAGACTCTGTTCCGAGGGCTCGGAACCGAACCCATCAGTGATGAATGGAAAGAAGATTAACAACGTCAGATTATAGGTTAATATCAATTGTGAGAAGTATCAGATTTTCCTTCCATAATTCATTTTTTTAAATCAACAAAAGTGCTTAATAAAACATTATTGCTTGACATTTGGCTGGTGACTGCCTGATTCTAATATGATCTTTTCATTGGTTATTGATATGATTTTGCACCTAACACCAGGAAAAAGGACATTTTAGTGTTGTGGAATATTCTGGGACAGCTTCAAGTAAACTATGTGCTCACACACAAATTGGTTTAGCAATACCCATATTTATTGGGACATGGTAAAATGAAGTACTTAAAGTATAGATTAAAACGGATTCTGCTACGGCACCCAAGGATATGTGGTAAGAAACTAAAGAGATAATATAAAACTTGAGAAACCAGAAGCTCAGTTATGAATATGGATAGCAAGATACAAGCAGTAAAAATGTTTTCAGTCCCTTCAGTTTTATATACAGGTCAGGCATATTGTTTTACAACCAGAGAAGTTGTGCATAGCAATTAATAAAAAGTTGAAAGATTTTATCTGAGAAGAGAAGAGGAAAGAGTAGTGTGGGAGAAGTTGATCTTTCCAATAGAACAAGTCGGTTTGGGACATTTCAGAGCTAATACAGTCAAGGCTCCTACATATAGCACAAGCAGAAATCTATAATTTGAAGTGGGAAGAGATGCTGAATGGGGGGAAAACTCAAGAAACAAGAAGAGATTGGGATTTTGGATGCAGATCCTTAATGATAACAACCATACAGAATATTATATATAAAAAAAAGTTTTATAGAGAATTGGGAAACAAGGCAAAAGGAATTGAAACACCACCAAGAAAAGAAATAGATGTGTTTTGGAGAAATATCTATGAGGATTCTGTGGAACATAACAGGCATGCTAAATGGATAAGAGGAGTAAAAGAAAGAATAAGTTCAAATGTATAGAATATGCAATGGGATGAAGTAACAGCCAGAGAGATTGAAACAAAGTTAAGAAAAGCTCCTAACTGGAACCCCCGCAGGCGAAGATGCAGTACCTAACTTCTGGTTAAAAGTATTAACATCTATACATGAAAATTTAGCCATGAGTAAAAACTATTTATATATGTGCACCCTGAACAGACACCAGCCTAGTTAACAACAGGAAAAACAATACTCCTACTTAAGAGCAAACCTGCTAGTTATCCTAAAACTATAGACCAACAACTTGCCTTCTGATGGCGTATAAACTAAACACTGGAATTAGTGCCAACAGAGTTTATAGCCATTTAGAACAAAACTCAGTCATGGCTATAGAACAAAAGGGTAATAATATAAAGTCATATGGAACAAATGATCATTTGATGTTAAAGTCATCATGGAGAACTGCTAAAAAAGGGAATAATCTAAGTATAGCATGGAGAGACTACAAAAAAGCAGTTGACAGTATCCCACATTCATGGATAAAAAAGTGCTTAAAAATGTACAAGATTCATCCTACATTGATTGATTACATTACAGCGACCATGAAACAGGGGCAAACCACTCTACAGTTAAGCCACAATAAAGGACAAATGATTACTCCAGGGATAAAAATTCAAAGGGAGACAATCCAGGGTGACACTGTCACCGCTGCTGTTTTGTCCTGCCCTTAACCCATTAAGCTGTCTACTTAATAGATTAGGTCATGGCTACAATTTGTCTCCCAGAAAACAACAAAGTGTAAAGACTTCTTTTTGTAGATGATTTATTTTAGTTCATCACATGAGGAACTGAAAGCACAACTATAAGTGGTCAAAACTTTTTCAGAGGACATAAGAATGTCATTTGGTCTTGATAAATGTGCAAAAGCAACCTTTAAACCAGGAAAGCTGCAGCACCAAGAATACATCAGTTTGGGACAGGAATGTGAAATAAAACAACTTGAGCAAGAGGGAGTATATACATATTTTATAACTATTTGGGAATTGAAGGATCAACAATAAACATGAACAAATGCAAATAAAACTTAGTAAGAAATATTTTACACTTAAAATTAATACTGAAAAGAGCACTGACATCCAGGAACAAAGTCCAAGCTATAAACCAATTTGCTCTTCCTGTCCTAACTTACAGTTCTGGAGTGATTGACTGGCTACAAAAGGTGCTGGATAGGTTGGACAGAAAAGCAAGGAGGATGCTTCATTCTCATAAAATAATTTATAAAAATCAGTACATACCAAGACTATATATTCCCCATTCTGAAGGAAGTATGGGCCTCCTCGAAATTGATTACAGGTATAGATCTGCAGTCGTGGGACTGCATACATATCGGCTGACCTCAGAAGTCTAAGATGACTTCCCTGCTTAGTTTAGCAGAAGCATATTGGCATCAAGCTGGAATGGAAAACAAAGCAGAAGTACATAAAATTCAGGCAGCAAGTGAATGTGCCAAAAAACAATAGAAAGAATATAAGGTGAAGGATCAGATAAGAAAGCAAGACATTTGGAAAAAGCATAAATATAGTTGCAAGGTGTGAGGGGAGTCAAACAGTGCTTGTAGTTTTTACAGGCCTCGAGTCTTATCAGAGAAGAGGCCACAGATGTACTCTGTGTATTTAAGTATCACACAAGAAACAAACCGAGCAATGAAAAAACAAGTGAAATGTGAAGCCTAGGTAATTTGTCTATATGCCGCATAGAACACATCAGATTTCTGAAAACAGAAAACAAAATGCAGCAGGAACAGGTAATAAAGAAAGCAGGTTTATCAGTTTAAGCAACTACACACAAAAAAAGAGATTAGGTTACTTTTCCTTGTTTCAAATCACAGGCAGGGACACGAGCAGTGCTTCTAGTATTTTCAGGCCTTGAGTCTTTATCAGAAAAGACAAGGCCACGTGTACACGCTGTGTATTTAAATATCACTCAAGAAACAAGCTGACTAATGGGGGGAAAAAATCAAGTGAAATGTGAAGCCTGGATAATTTGTTTATCTTGAAGGGAGGGCTGATGCAAACTGCTTACTCCCATCCTTTTCTGGCTGGCTTTTCCAGTACTCAAACTACTAGTCAAATTCAGGTCATTTGGGTTCTAGTCAGGGTTTCAGCTCTGCATATCACAAATTGACACTACTACTTTTATACAAGGTCTTGTATATTTAGGAGTTACTTGCAACTAGCCTGCATCTGTAAACAAAACTTAAAATACAACTTGCATCCAATAAAGTTTCCACAGAATCACTGCAAGCAATCCTTACATAATTAGCAGAGAGATCAGGGTGATCCTTTTCAAGCCCATCATCCAGAATGCTGACAACAATGCCTTTTCCACTGTATCCCAATTTCCATGCAGTCAAAACATTTAGGTCTGTATCAGAAAGTTCACCATTCTGAAATAGAAAATAGAACATAACTATTACAGTTACCTAATACTAACACTTTGTCAGACTAGGTTTGATTATCTCTAGGCTGGCATCTTCTGTTACTACAAATTCTAGATTCTCTGCTGCTGTAGTCTGAATTCAAACAAGTCCTGACACTTGATTACAACAATTCCTTCTGTTTCGATCCTCTTTCCAGCATTAAGAATAATTGTAAACAAAAAAATCTCCCTTTAAAATGCAATACTGTCTACGGATTCATACACTGTGGTCATAAGCAAAACTATTCTTGCAGTAAATCACTCTTCATAATTCATTTTAAGGACAACCAAATGCTGCAATTTCTCATTACCCCAGGTTGTATTCCTCCCTATACTATGATTTACAATGCCACATTTATTTGTGTTTAAACAGAAATGTTCAGCTATGCAAAGTCAATTATCTTTGAAACCCAGTAAGGAAAGACACAAGAAGAAATTGCATGCATTTGGAACACTGTATAAAAGTTGATGCATACAGTACTATACAGACAATGTTTCTATACATATTTAAATGAATGAACATCTCTATACAGATCTTATACTTAACAGATATAAACAAATATGATGATCAGACTGTTGTACTCCAGTGGGCAGATTTGTATATAATAAACGAGTACACTACAACTGTGTAAGTAACCTTACCGCAATAGAAAAGTGTTCTAACAGACAACTGTTGCAGTAGCCTGAAGCAATATGCTTTATAGCCTCGCCTATGACCACTGGCAAGCTCCCAAAGTTTTAGGGCACCATGTACCCAAACTGCTGGCCCTGATTTCAGCAGAGCAATACAGAGAGTTTTGGTATCAGACAGCTTCAGTCCTGAAAGGAAAAATACTACGAAAGGATCAATAAATTAAAACCCAAAGTGTGTGTTTGTGTAGATATATATATATATATATATATATGTGTGTGTGTGTGTGTGTATTATATACACACATGTACACACACACATATATATATATATATACATACATATTTTACACACACACACACACACACACACACACACACACACACACACACACACACACACACACACACACACACACAGAGTAAATACAAGAACTAAGGGGGCTGTACTGCAACACTATGCATTTACATCTCTCGTACAATGAGTTATACTCCTTTAATAATTAACTGGTTGCTAGAGAACATCAGACAATTGTTACTTTGCCTTAGGATATCCAAATCAACCAAGCTGGCAACACAAACATTAAAAAAAATTCCAAATGCATGTTGTCCAATCTTGTGATAGAGTGGGCTGTTTGGGATTAAGGGTTGGATTCTAACAGGGGTCTCTCCTAGGGTAGTTTCTGGGGTTAAGGACAAGAAGTTGTATAGTGCTAGGATATGATAGAGTAGCTAGCTTCTACATCGAATCCCACTACCCTTAATTCTGTGCTGTTTAACTGTTAAAGCTAAAGCTTTAAAGCTGTTTAACAGATTTCGGAACTAATCCTAATTTTATATGGAAATTTTACTGTCTAGGCATTTGCTACTATACAGGACACTGGTAACCACCACTGCTTGGTGGGCACTTCCACACAAACTCACCTGAGTTATAGTGGAGAAAAAAAGCATGAAAACTGACTCCTATGCCTTCTAGCCAATAAATTACCATACTCAGAGTGCCCCAGGGTGCTTCCGAACTCAAGACAGACCAGGTAAACATCTTCTGCCATAGGATGGATGATCCAAGAATTTCCTAATTTAAACACACGGCAAAAATAGCTGTAAAGTGTAGTTTAACAACAAGCAACTATCAAACAACCAAGTCCGTGGCTAACAGACCCTTCTGCAAGATGATCTGGAGGCAAACAGAACTAGAAAAAGACAACAAAAACAGAAATGATTTTTGCAAAAAATATAAATAAATGATTTACAAAAATGCTCAAAAAACAGTAACTATCACTGTATAAAGCAAGTACAAGTGCAGTAAATCAAGAACATATTCTTATCTTAGCCTAGGTGGCTATGGACGCAACTGAACTGTGTGAAAAGCTTTGCAGAGCTCTGCAGAAGTGAGCACAAACTGTCCAAACTCTCCTGATTTACAGCAGAGAAAAAAAGCTTGAAAACTGACTCCTATGCCCTCTAGCCAATGAACAATCACACTTTGAGATCCCTGGAGTGCTTCACAAGTCAGAGAGACAAGGTAAACAACGTCTCACAAGATGGATGAGCCTGGAATTTCTTAACATAAAAGCACAGCAAAAGTAACGCTCAAGTGCAAGTTAAACAAATTGCCACCAAACAACTAAGTCCCTGGCTAATTTGCCCTTCTGCAATGTGATCTGGAAGCACAGAAAAAAAAAACAAAAACACAGAAATGATTTTTGCCACAAAATTAAACCGATGCTTTAAAAATGCTCAAAAATAGTAACACTGTATAAAGCAAGTACAGGTGTAATAAATTAATATACACATTTGCAATTACACATACATTTCTTCTTGCATTTAACTGCATTTATGCCATATTTATCTAGTAGGTCTTCTAAACCTATTTTTGATAAGATTAAAAGAAACTGTAAAAATACTTATAGAAATACGGCCTTCTTGCCATCACCTGGTTTCCCCTCTCAGACAGCTGACCAGGACTACGCTTCTGTATGTTATCGTACCTGTGGGGGCACCAGAGTGCAGAGTGGGTGATCCCTATCAACTTTTGCTAGACGTCAATTTTATTGAAGTCCAACCCACATTCACCACTATTTTCTGCAGGTATAAATCCCTAAAACTACAGTATAATTTTGGTCTACTTACCAGACCAGCTCAGACTTGCGCTTTCACAGGTACTGCCATCTTTTGAGGCGCCAGTACCAGAATTAAAAATGTAAGTGCAGCCTATAGGTTTGGAATCGCACCCTCTGGGGTGTGACACCACCACCATAAGCAAACTCAGCTACCCTGTAAAGGCAATAGACCTGGAACTGCTATGAGCAAGTTTTGTTTTATCAATCTGCTTTGTCTCACATATTTTTTTTTAAAGGAATACGTTCACACTTCACTTCCCTGGTGATTAAATTCAGTTATGAAATCATTACTTTTTATGTTGTTTAAATCAGTTTCAGCTTCCATAATTTACTGTTATCTTTATTTTAACAATAAACCTGTAATGCCATGAATAATAATTTCTTTAAGCATACTTTTTGCAGCATTGCATCAGAATATTTTTCTGTATACATACATTTTTCTGTTTATATCATTATGAAGTCATATTAACTAATGAGTGATATGAAGTGATGAGGTGTATCAGTATGCAGGACAGGCATGGATTATGTTTTAATGGTTATGCAGACTCAACTGTATCAGACTCCATTTTCTAAAAGGGACATTAGAGAATTACTAGGGGTGTCTGAATTCACGTAGACAGCTGTGGACTCTGCAGCTCACAGTGCTCACAAGTACCAGAGGCCTGATTATGTGAATTTGACAACTTAAATGTTCATGCATTACCAAGATCGACAGAGGTAAGTGTATCTAAGGCTAATTTGCAAACAACATGCGTAAATGTCCCCGAATTTACATGAATAAGTTTAAGACAGTCATATTAACTTACAATCACTCGAGATAGATTGCAGATGGTTTAATTAACCATGAACTTAAGAAATAAATAGCAAAAATGTTAGAAATTATTAGGAAGCAATGTTAATGACATGTCTTATTGATCTGACGGTCAGATGCAGATAATATAAAGTAAATTATTGATGAAATGAGTGTTATTTACGAATGGGAATTCCTGACAGCAGCACTGGAAAGCATATGGAAGTAGTCATAATGGTGATGGAAAAGACATTTTGGAAATTCATTTTGGTAGTATCTAATGATTATGCTACACAGGATACAAGTGCATAGTTTGAAGCGATTACAGTCTGATGTACTGCATTTTCAAAAATGTATTGCTCTGTCAAGATGCATTCTGCCTTACTGGGGGATTAATGACAGTCAGTCCTGAATGAAAAATGACAGCACAAATACAGGAAAGTATTAGTGGAAGGACACAAAGTCTGTTAGCAAAGTGCATGCAATAATAATACCATTGTGTTGATGATGTTGCACAGATTACTACAACACAACTTTAGCTTGCCGTATTGGGACCTTCCATGTCTATATGGATGTTTATCTACTTGTTTTGAAAACAGACATGCTTTCATTTCTGTGCCATTTTTTCTGAAAAGTGGAGCAAAAGTTTCAGTACAGGACTATGACATGTTTTAGTTGGCTATCAGGAGAACCACATTTTAATGGCAGCCATTAGGACATAAGGCAAACCCCTTTTTGGAAAAGGGGGCTCCAAAATGCTGAGAGGGCCAAGGCCTGGAACCAAGTAGTTATGGATATAAATGCTGCTGGTGGAAGGAACTATATGTTAAAGTGCAAAAAGAGGGGTCAATGATATGGGAGGACATGCCACAGCAAAGGCAAGACAGAATGCAATTGCCTGTAACAGCATTTTTGGAGGTGGGGCTCAAACACATTTCTTTAACTGATAAGGATTACCTCCTCTCCATTCCTCCTGGGGATGACTATGACACAGATGGCAATGGCATCGGCATAACCACAGATGGTGTGAACAATGGCTATTACTCATGTCTGCACCATCAACAGATATCTGTTCAGGAAGGTTGGTTTAACAGTAACATTTATATAGAGAACTGAATGCTGAAAGAGAATATTACATGCAACACATAACCACTGTTATTAACAACTGAACCTTTGACTTCTGGACATAATGACATTGGACAGTGTGTGCATGGTAAATCTTCTACGAACTTTGTTACACAGCATATAGTAATGTACTTCAGAATCCAAGTTGTTACCTATTCAATTAATTCTTTCCAAGATCAACAGCGGAAACCAACAGCTTCACTATACCAATAAATTTAGAGGCTATCAGCAGCAGAGGGTCTGACAACAGTTACATTTAAAAGACAACCTAAGGAAAATGGCAGGATTTTACACCCCACAAGACATCAGTAGCTCTTCACAAAGTGATACTGGAACAAAAAGTCAAGTACTTGGTGACATTACACTACAGGTTGTACAGAGGTATCAGTGTCCACAGCGATACCTTTACAAAGGGATGCCAGGCACAGGCTTATGTCAAAGCTACCCTAGAAAACACAAAGAGTGGCTGCCCAGCAGCAAATGTGCTGTAACGTAGTTAAGGCTCAGTGCACTGCCAGGAAGAGTCAGTTAGAAATGGTCAGAGTCCTCCAGGGTGTACATGAGGATTTCCATCACTACATGGAAATGGCAG